>NW_026126997.1:0-103300 GCF_943737965.1 Phodopus roborovskii
AAATTAAAAACTGTGGGGTTGTGTCACACATCATTAATCTCAGGCCTTGGGAGGCAGGCTGAGCTCTTTCTGTGCTTGAAGCCAGTCTGGTCTCAAAAGTGAGTTCCAGGACAGTCTACAAAGATGCATAGTATACTTTTTGCCAAACAATGAAAATCAACAGAGAAAAATGAAGTAAAATAAAAAAAGACAAGGGAGCAGAACTCTCCTGACTCTAAGTGATTCCTTTCTTTATATCCAACCACAATCCAGCTAGCAGCTGACCACTGTGATGACCCAGGTGAGGATATATGGGGTATTGAGTTTAGGCAAAGTGGGCTCCAGCTGTATGCTTGTAAGCCATTATCAATACTTGGTAGACTTAAGTGAATCATCTCAGTCCTACCTGAATGGCCCAGGTTCAGCAAAGAGAAATATAATCCCACAATTCCAAAG
This sequence comes from Phodopus roborovskii, assembly GCF_943737965.1. NCBI lineage: Eukaryota > Metazoa > Chordata > Mammalia > Rodentia > Cricetidae > Phodopus > Phodopus roborovskii. Next base: position 436 of record NW_026126997.1, read on the forward strand.
CAAGCCATATCCAGAATTAGACTTTCCATTGATTTACCCTCACGAGAGGAGAGAGGGAGAGAGCAATTAATTGTAAAAGGAAGGCAGCAGGAGCCACAAGTTTGATGAGGATGTTGATGAATAACAACAACTTTGGTCCCTAAAAACAGGTACAATATATACTAAAATGTTTCATTCATATTCCTCAGCGACAATACCTTACCCACTGAGACGATGAAAAATGGAAAGCTATCATTCAAGAATGTTTGTCTTCCTGACAGACAACACGCTTTCTGGAAGATCAACTCTCACAGATATCTTGTGGCACGTGTTGGAAGGAGGTAAAGGAGCCATGAGTAGAGAGAGCAAGGGGAGTACAATGCTAAAATTCATAGGCCAGCACAGTTGTTTGAGAGAATCCAGCAATGATGGGCCCTTCTGGCCCCCTGCCCTGCCTACTTTGGTTTTCATTTCCATGTCTTTGCTTGAGTTACCTCAGCAGAATCTCCAAGATGGACACAATCATATGATGTGCCTTTTCAAGGTCCTGTTTTTCTTTGTTTCCCAGTGACAAAGTAAAATCAAATTTCACTTGAAGAATTGTAGGAAGCTCTTATATTGGGAAAGCACAGCCTTATGAAAAAGGAAAACACCGCCCAGGTTTAGATTCCTATGGAGAGTGAAGGGAAAGAAAAGAAAACAAGAGAAGAAATGTGAGTTTACAGACAAAGGAAAAGGAAAAAAGGAGAACCTATGTTCTGTTCCTGACATTGGCTGTCAATCCCATCAACAGGAGGCAAACATAAATTGATCTGCTTCTTGAATTCCAAACTGCTTTATTACAGAGGTGTTCAAGGACATTCTCCTACGAAAAGACTAAATGTTTTGTCTCAAAAATAATCAGAATAATAATGATGATAATAGTAATAACAAGTAGAAATGAAATGCTTCTGGATTGATTCTGCATGGTTGAGTATTCTGTCTGCCCTTTCACAGAAAGGGCACTACATGCTGCAAGTGACCTCTGCAATTTATAGATAGTCTATGCTCCTGGGCCCTATTCTTTAATAAGTGTGTGTGTGTTTGTGAATGTGAGAGTGTGTATGTGTGTGTGTGTTTGTGTGTTTGTGTGTGTGTGTGTGTGTGTGTGTGTGCGTGCATGTGTCTGTGTGTGTGTAAAATGGTAGGAGCTGAACTTTGTATGATACAGCGGAGACAACGGGATGGGGTGTGGAGGCAGAATGCCTACAAAGCCTGTTTGCTTGTGGGACTGGCAATACGAGCTCATGCCAACCAAGTCTCTGATTTTGCACTTATGAAATAAAAGAAAGGTGGAAAAGAAAGACTCACTTTGGAATCAGAATCTGTGTTTCTTCACATACTAACCCAAGTTCAAACAAGCAGCACTACTTGTTTGTTCTGTGTATACATACACCTCTTGAATAGTTCGGCTTTGCAGTAATCCGTGAAGTTTCATCTGATCCCAGGCCAAGTTCCCTTCGATCTTCTTCATTTATTTTTTTAATTTACACCTGTATGAAGGCCAGGTTAATTATTTTAACTCCCTAGTTATTTTTGATTGTGTAGGGAGGTCTGAGGATCTGGATTTCCAGAAGTGCGTAGACATAAAGTCAAAGGGTAAAGTAATTGAAAAAAAATTAAATTGCTAGATAGCAAGACTTGAAAGCGAAATTACTGGGCAGTGGCCATGAGAATTTATCAACAGCATTCAGAGACTGTTTGGGTTTGAGTTCAAAGGAGCCTCAGGTCAGTAAAAGCTGCATAGTGAAGCCTCATGATGAAAGAGACAAAAAAAATTAGAAGAGAAAGAAGTAAAAGAGAAGAAGATGACGAAAGATAAAGAACAAAAAGAAGTAGAAGGGGTAGAAGAAGAAGGAAAATAAGAAGTTGATGTGGTAGAAGAAAAAGCAGGAAGAAAGAAAACCCAGTATGGAGCAAGAAATATCCCCCCATGCCTGTAATGTAACCACTCTGGTGGAAGGAGGATCTATGAGTTCATGGCCAGCCTGGTCCTACAGGACTGAGTCCTGGGAGAGTCAAGACAACACAGAAAAATCATGTCTTGAAAAATTGAAAACTATCTTTTTGCACTAAATCTAACTACAAATCTGAACATATTCATGCTCAAACTGAGTAGGCCGTTGGCAGGGAGGCACATGATATGCACACACACACACACACACACACACACACACACACACACACACTCAATGATAAAGCCAAAAATAAACAAATGAAAATAGTTCAGTGAAAATCTAGAGAGTGACAAGAGGACTAACAGGATTTCAATGATTTTAAAATTCACAATGTATCCATAATTACAAGTACAAGAGAATTAGGGGCCAGCTTTGTTAGGCCCTAAAGCAAGAAAGGTCCCCTTTTATCTTTGACAGGGCTGGATTTCATGTATGGCTTGGCCAATCTCTGCTGTATAGTGAGAACAACAACATTAGTAGAGCGTAAACTAATTAGAGTAAGCTCAATGCTTTCATAACTGTTCTCAGAAAGAAGACCTGTACCATGAAGTTGAGGCAAAGATAAAAAAGGGGACACAAGCTGTCTTTAAAAAAAAAAGAAAAAAAAACCACAAGGGAAAATATAAAGTAAACAAAACAAAGTTTATAAGTTCCCTCATAAACCTGAAAATAACTGAATTCCTATCAGCCATGTAGGCTTTCCCTCCTCAACCAATGTTTAACTGGAAAGCATGGCACATGCATATATGAGTATTCAAGTGGAGATTGGTACACAGTGGTTCTGAGGAAGAGGCAGAGGCAAGCAGATGAACCAGGTTGATTTCGGCTTTCACTTCTGCTGGCCTACAAAATGAGTTTCAAACAGCTCTCAAGGTACAAAGACAAAACCAGTTTCCAAAGAAATGAAAGGAAGAAGGAAGGAAGGGAGAGACAAGTGGAGGAAATGTAAATATGGAGACAGTTAATACAAAAAACAAACTAAAAAACAAAAGAAAACAAACAAACATCAAGACAAAATTTCACACAGTCCCTAAGGCAGAACACCAACTGATTCCTGAGTATTGTTCTGCTACTATAGTTCTCTCAAGGTCTCATGTACTCAAAAATCAATAACAAAATTCCAACTTTTAGCCACAGATGATGAATCAAGCCTCTGTTCTCAAGCCAGGCAGAGTTTGTCAGCTCACCAGGACTACAATCTGAGTTCTAGAAAAAAATGGTTATATAAGAAATGCTGGAAAAAAAGACAGAAAGACTTTTTTCAACTATTAAGACATCTACCAGGCCATTTCTGGTTATTTTTAATTTCATATATTTGACTTCTGCTGGAAAGGAAGCCATGTCCCTAAATTTATCAGTCTATCTTTCTCCAATTTCCTCTATTAATGTGACTATCAGTACAACAGAATGATTGGCTACCTTATTTGAAAGTTGGCTTGATCCTGTGTAAAGCTTTGGTTATGTATCACCAATTGTAAATGCTCTAAACCCAGTGACAGACAGCTTGCCCTTTCCTAGCATAGTGCCTATAAGTTTAAATCCTGTAAAGTTCTTTTTGCACTGGCAGGTGGTACTCAGATTTCACTGATTTTAATCATGTGCATGGCTAAACCACATGCAGAATCTAAAAACTGATAATTCAAGGATCCATGGAGAAAAGTAATTACAGCTCTTGCATTAGCACAGCAATGTGTGAAAGAGAGTGAGCCTAGAGCATAACCCTAACACCAGTTGGATTTGGCTGAGGAGAAGGAGCTGTGGGAAGAAGAGGGAGAGCATGGTCAGAACACTTTGTATGAAATCAATCCTGAAGGATCTAAAGAAAGAACTGATTAAGCATTCCCACCATACCCCCTTCCCGAACAACAAAATTAAATTAAAAACTGTGGGATTGTGTCACACATCATTAATCTCAGGCCTTGGGAGGCAGAGCTGAGCTATTTTCTGTGTGTATGAAGCCAGTCTGGTCTCCAAAGTGAGTTCCAGGACAGTCTACAAAGATGCATAGTATACTTTTTTGCCAAACAATGAAAATCAACAGAAAAATGAAGTAAAATAAAAAGACAAAGGGAGCAGAACTCTCTGACTCTAAGTGATTCCTTTCTTTATATCCAACCACAATCAACTAGTAATGGCCCTGTGATGACCCAGGTGAGGATATATATAAGTGTGAGTTTAGGCAAAGTGGGCTCCAGCTGTATGCTTATGAAAAGCCATTATCAATACTTGGTAGACTTTCCAGTGAATGCAGCATCTCTCAGTCCTACCTGAATGGCCCAGGTTCAGCAAAAGAAATATAATCCCACAATTCCACAAAGCAAGCCATATCAAGTTAGACTTTCCATTGATTTACCCTCACGAGAGGAGAGGGAGAGAGGCAATTAATTTGTAAAAAGGAAGGCAGCAGGAGCCACAAGTTTGATGAGGATGTTGATGCTAACAACAACTTTGGTCCCCTAAAAACAGGTACAATATATACTAAAATGTTTCATTCATATTCCTCAGCGACAATACCTTACCCACTGAGACGATGAAAAATGGAAAGCTATCATTCAAGAATGTTTGTCTTCCTGACAGACAACACGCTTTCGGGAAGATCAACTCTCACAGATATCTTGTGGCACGTGTTGGAAGGAGGTAAAGGAGCCATGGAGAGTAAGAGAGAGCAAGGGAGTACAATGCTAAAATTCATAAGGCCAGCACAGTTGTTTGAGAGAATCCAGCAATGATGGGCCACATGCCGGCTGCCCTGCCTACTTTGGTTTTCATTTCCATGTCTTTGCTTGAGTTACCTCAACAAGATACCAAGATGGACACAATCATATGATGTACTTTTCAGGTCCTGTTTGTTCTTTGTGTTTTCCCAATGACAAAGTAAAATCAAATTTCACTTGAAGAATTGTAGGAAGCTCTTATATTGGGAAAGCACAGCCTTATATGAAAAGGAAAACACCGCCCAGGTTTAGATTCCTATGGAGAGTGAAGGGAAAGAAAAAGAAAACAAGAGAGAAGAAAATGTGAGTTTACAGACAAAGGAAAAGGGAAAAAGGAGAACACACTATGTTCTGTTCCTGACATTGGCTGTCAATCCCATCAACACTAGGGAGGCAAACATAAATTGATCTGTTTGAATTCCAAGCCTGCTTTAATACAGAGAGTGTTCAAGGACATTCTCCTACGAAAAGACTAAATGTTTGTCTCAAAAATAATCAAATAATAATAATGATGATAATAGTAATAACAAGTAGAAATGAAATGCTTCTGGATTGATTTTATGCATGAGTATTCTGTCTGCCCTTTCACCAGAAGAGGCACTATGCCACCAAGTGACCTCTGCAATTTATAGATAGTCTATGCTCCTGGGCCCTATTCTTTAATAAGTGTGTGTGTGTTTGTGAATGTGAGAGTGTGTATGTGTGTGTGTTTGTGTGTTTGTGTGTGTGTGTGTGTGTGTGTGTGCGTGCATGTGTCTGTGTGTGTAAAATGGTAGAAGACTGGGCATTTGTATGATACAGCAGGAGACAACGGGATGGGGTGTGGAGGCAGAATGCCTACAAAGCCTGTTTGCTTGTGGGACTGGCATGCAAGCTCCATGCCAACCAGGTCTCGATTTTACTTATGAAATAAAGAAAGGTGGAAAAGAAAGACTCACTTTGGAATCAGAATCTGTGTTTCTTCACATACTAACCCTGTTCAAACAAGCAGCACTACTTGTTTGTTCTGTGTAGCATACACCCTCTTGAATAGTTCGGCCTTGCAGTAATCCGTGAAGTTTCATCTGATCCCCAGGCCAAGTTCCTTCGATCTTCTTCATTTATTTTTGATTTACACCTGTATGAAGGCCAGGTTAATTATTTTAACTCTAGTTATTTTTGATTGTGTAGGGAGGTCTGAGGATCTGGATTTCCAGGAGTGCGTAGACATAAAGTCAAAGGGGTAAGTAATTGAAAAATTAAATTGCTAGATAGCAAGACTTGAAAGGCGAATTGCTGGGCGTGGCCATGAGAATTTTATCAACAGCATTCAGGAAGCTGTTTGGGTTTGAGTTCAAAGGAGCCTCAGGTCAGTAAAAGCTGCATAGTGAAGCCTCATGATGAAAGAGCAAAAAAAATTAGAAGAAGAAGAAGTAAAAGAGAAGAAGATGACGAGAAAGATAAAGAACAAAAAGAAGTAGAAGGGGTAGAAGAAGAAGGAAAATAAGAAGTTGATGTGGTAGAAGAAGAAAGCAAGGAAGAAAGAAGAAAACCCAGTATGGAGCAGGAAATAGCCCCCCCATGCCTGTAATGTAACCACTCTGGTGGAAGGAGGATCTATGAGTTCATGGCCAGCCTGGTCTACAGACTGAGTCCTGGGAGAGTCAGACAACACAGAAAAATCATGTCTTGAAAAATTGAAAACTATCTTTTTGCACTAAATCCAACTACAAATCTGAACATACTCATGCTCCAACTGGGTAGGCCCGTTGGAGGGGAGGCACATGATATGACACACACACACACACACACACACACACACACACACACACTCAATGATAAAGCCAAAATAAACAAATGAAAATAGTTCAGTGAAAATCTAGAGAGTGACAAGAGGACTAACAGGATTTCAATGATTTTAAAATTCACAATGTATCCATAATTACAAGTACAAGAGAATTAGGGCCAAGCTTTGTTAGGCCCTAAAGCAAGAAAGGTCCCCTTTGCTCTTTGACAGGGCTGGATTTCATGTATGGCTTGGCCAATCTCTGCTGTATAGTGAGAACAACAACATATTGGTAGACGTAAACTAATTAGAGTAAGCTCAATGCTTTCATAACTGTTCTCAGAAAGAAGACCTGTACCATGAAGTTGAGCAAAGATAAAGGGACACAAGCTGTCTTAAAAAAAAGAAAAAAAAAAAAAAAACCACAAGGGAAAATATAAAGTAAACAAAACAAAGTTTATAGTTCCTCATAAACCTGAAAATAACTGAATTCCTATCAGCCATGTAGGCTTTCCCTCCTCAACCAATGTTTAACTGGAAAGCATGGCACATGCATATATGAGTATTCAAGTGGAGATTGTTACACAGTGGTTCTGAGGGAAGAGGCAGAGGCAGAGGCAGATAGACAGGTTGATTTCTGACTTTCACTTCTGCCTGGCCTACAAAATGAGTTTCAAGACAGCTCTCAAGGTACAAAGACAAAACCAGTTTCCAAAAGAAATGAAAGGAAGAAGGAAGGAAGGGAGAGACAGTGGAGGAAATGTAAATATGGAGACAGTTAATACAAAAACAAACTAAAAAACAAAAACAAACAAACATCAAGACAAAAAATTTCACACAGTCCCTAAGGCAGAACACCAACTGATTCCTGAGTATTGTTCTGCTACTATAGTTCTCAGGTCTCATGTACTCAAAAATCAATAACAAAATTCCAACTTTAGCCACAGATGATGAATCAAGCCTCTGTTCTCAAAAATCGGAAAGCGGAGATTTGTCAGCTCACCAGGACTACAATCTGAGTTCTAGAAAAGAAATGGTTATATGAGAGAAATGCTGGAAAAAAAGACAGAAAGACTTTCAACTATTAAGACATCTACCAGGCCATTTCTGGTTATTTTTTTAATTTCATATATTTGACTTCTGCTGGAAAGGAAGCCATGTCCCTAAATTTATCAGTCTATCTTTCTCTAATTTCCTCTATTAATGTGACTATCAGTACAACAGAATGATTGGCTACCTTATTTGAAAGTTGGCTTGATCCTGTGTAAAGCTTTGGTTATGTATCACCAATTGTAAATGCTCTAAACCCAGTGACAGACAGCTTGCCCTTTCCTGACATACTCTGCCTATAAGTTGAAATCCCTCGTAGAAGTTCTTTTGCACTGGCAGGTGGTACTCAGATTTCACTGATTTTAATCATGTGCATGGCTAAACCACATGCAGAATCTAAAAACTGATAATTCAAGGATCCATGGAGAAAAGTAATTACAGCTCTTGCATTAACACAGCAATGTGTGAAAGAGAGAGTGAACTAGAAGCATAACCCTAACACCAGTTGGATTTGGCTGAGGAGAAGGAGCTGTGGGAAGAAGGGGAAACTGTGGTCAGAATACTTTGTATGAAATCAATCCTGAAGGATCTAAAGAAAGATCTGATTAAGCATTCCCACCATACCCCTTCCCAAACAACAAAATTTAAATTAAAAACTGTGGGATTGTGTCACACATCATTAATCTCAGGCCTTGGGAGGCAGAGCTGAGCTATTTTCTGTGTGCTTGAAGCCAGTCTGGTCTCAAAGTGAGTTCCAGGACAGTCTACAAAGATGCATAGTATACTTTTTTGCCAAACAATGAAAATCAACAGAAAAATGAAGTAAAATAAAAAGACAAGGGAGCAGAACTCTCTGACTCTAAGTGATTCCTTTCTTTATATCCAACCACAATCAGCTAGCAATGGCCCTGTGATGACCCAGGTGAGGATATATAGGGTATTGAGTTTAGGCAAAGTGGGCTCCAGCTGTATGCTTATGAGGCCATTATCAATACTTGGTAGACTTTCCAGTGAATGCAGCATCTCTCAGTCCTACCTGAATGGCCCAGGTTCAGCAAAGAGAAATATAATCCCACAATTCCAAAGCAAGCCATATCCAAGTTAGACTTTCCATTGGTTACCCTCACGAGAGGAGAGGGAGAGAGGCAATTAATTTGTAGGAAGGCAGCAGGAGCCACAAGTTTGATGAGGATGTTGATGAATAACAACAACTTTGGTCCCCTAAAAACAGGTACAATATATACTAAAATGTTTCATTCATATTCCTCAGCGACAATACCTTACCCACTGAGACGATGAAAAATGGAAAGCTATCATTCAAGAATGTTTGTCTTCCTGACAGACAACATTCTCTGGAAGATCAACTCTCACAGATATCTTGTGGCACGTGTTGGAAGGAGGTAAAGGAGCCATGGAGAGTAAGAGAGCAAGGGAGTACAATGCTAAAATTCATAAGGCCAGCACAGTTGTTTGAGAGAATCCAGCAATGATGGGCCACATGCCGGCTGCCCTGCCTACTTTGGTTTTCATTTCCATGTCTTTGCTTGAGTTACCTCAACAAGATACCAAGATGGACACAATCATATGATGTACTTTTCAAGGTCCTGTTTGTTCTTTGTGTTTCCCAGTGACAAAGTAAAATCAAATTTCACTTGAAGAATTGTAGGAAGCTCTTATATTGGGAAAGCACAGCCTTATATGAAAAGGAAAACACCGCCCAGGTTTAGATTCCTATGGAGAGTGAAGGGAAAGAAAAAGAAAACAAAGAGAGAAGAAATGTGAGTTTACAGACAAAGGAAAAGGGAAAAAAGGAGAACACACTATGTTCTGTTCCTGACATTGGCTGTCAATCCCATCAACACTAGGGAGGCAAACATAAATTGATCTGTTTGAATTCCAAGCCTGCTTATTACAGAGAGTGTTCAAGGACATTCTCCTACGAAAAGACTAAATGTTTGTCTCAAAAATAATCAGAATAATAATAATGATGATAATAGTAATAACAAGTAGAAATGAAATGCTTCTGGATTGATTTTATGCATGAGTATTCTGTCTGCCCTTTCACCAGAAGAGGGCACTACATGCCACCAAGTGACCTCTGCAATTTATAGATAGTCTATGCTCCTGGGCCCTATTCTTTAATAAGTGTGTGTGTGTTTGTGAATGTGAGAGTGTGTATGTGTGTGTGTTTGTGTGTTTGTGTGTGTGTGTGTGTGTGTGTGCGTGCATGTGTCTGTGTGTGTGTAAAATGGTAGAAGACTGGGCATTTGTATGATACAGCAGGAGACAACGGGATGGGGTGTGGAGGCAGAATGCCTACAAAGCCTGTTTGCTTGTGGGACTGGCAATACAAGCTCCATGCCAACCAGGTCTCTGATTTTACTTATGAAATAAAGAAAGGTGGAAAAGAAAGACTCACTTTGGAATCAGAATCTGTGTTTCTTCACATACTAACCCAAGTTCAAACAAGCAGCACTACTTGTTTGTTCTGTGTATGCATACACCTCTTGAATAGTTCAGCTTTGCAGTAATCCGTGAAGTTTCATCTGATCCCCAGGCCAAGTTCCTTCGATCTTCTTCATTTATTTTTGATTTACACCTGTATGAAGGCCAGGTTAATTATTTTAACTCTAGTATATTTTTGATTGTGTAGGGAGGTCTGAGGATCTGGATTTCCAGGAGTGCGTAGACATAAAGTCAGGGGTAAGTAATTGAAAAATTAAATTGCTAGATAGCAAGACTTGAAAGGCGAAATTACTGGGCAGTGGCCATGAGAATTTTATCAACAGCATTCAGGAAGCTGTTTGGGGTTTGAGTTCAAAGGAGCCTCAGGTCAGTAAAAGCTGCATAGTGAAGCCTCATGATGAAAGAGCAAAAAAAATTAGAAGAAGAAGAAGTAAAAGAGAAGAAGATGACGAGAAAGATAAAGAACAAAAAGAAGTAGAAGGGGTAGAAAGAAGAAGGAGAAATAAGAAGTTGATGTGGTAGAAGAAAGAAAGCAAGGAAGAAAGAAGAAAACCCAGTATGGAGCAGGAAATATCCCCCCATGCCTGTAATGTAACCACTCTGGTGGAAGGAGGATCTATGAGTTCATGGCCAGCCTGGTCTACAGACTGAGTCCTGGGAGAGTCAAGACCAACACAGAAAAATCATGTCTTGAAAAATTGAAAACTATCTTTTTGCACTAAATCTAACTGCAAATCTGAACATATTCATGCTCAAACTGAGTAGGCCCGTTGGCAGGGGAGGCACATGATATGCACCACACACACACACACACACACACACACACACACACACACACACACACTCAATGATAAAGCCAAAAATAAACAAATGAAAATAGTTCAGTGAAAATCTAGAGAGTGACAAGAGGACTAACAGGATTTCAATGATTTTAAAATTCACAATGTATCCATAATTACAAGTACAAGAGAATTAGGCCAAGCTTTGTTAGGCCTAAAGCAAGAAAGGTCCCCCTTTGCTCTTTGACAGGGCTGGATTTCATGTATGGCTTGGCCAATCTCTGCTGTATAGTGAGAACAACAACATTAGTAGACGTAAACTAATTAGAGTAAGCTCAATGCTTTCATAACTGTTCTCAGAAAGAAGACCTGTACCATGAAGTTGAGCAAAGATAAAGGGACACAAGCTGTCTTTAAAAAAAAAGAAAAAAAACCACAAGGGAAAATATAAAGTAAACAAAACAAAGTTTATAGTTCCTCATAAACCTGAAAATAACTGAATTCCTATCAGCCATGTAGGCTTTCCCCCTCAACCAATGTTTAACTGGAAAGCATGGCACATGCATATATGAGTATTCAAGTGGAGATTGGTACACAGTGGTTCTGAGGAAGAGGCAGAGGCAGAGGCAGATAGACAGGTTGATTTCTGACTTTCACTTCTGCCTGGCCTACAAAATGAGTTTCAAGACAGCTCTCAAGGTACAAAGACAAAACCAGTTTCCAAAAGAAATGAAAGGAAGAAGGAAGGAAGGGAGAGACAGTGGAGGAAATGTAAATATGGAGACAGTTAATACAAAAAACAAACTAAAAAACAAAAACAAACAAACATCAAGACAAAAATTTCACACAGTCCCTAAGGCAGAACACCAACTGATTCCTGAGTATTGTTCTGCTACTATAGTTCTCAGGTCTCATGTACTCAAAAATCAATAACAAAATTCCAACTTTTAGCCACAGATGATGAATCAAGCCTCTGTTCTCAAAAAATCGGAAAGCGGAGATTTGTCAGCTCACCAGGACTACAATCTGAGTTCTAGAAAAGAAATGGTTATACAGATAAATGCTGAAAAAAAAAAAAAAAAAAGAAAGAAAAGACTTTCAAGTACTAAGACATCTACCAGGCCATTTTTTTTAATTTCATATATTTGACTTCTGCTGGAAAGGAAGCCATGTCCCTAAATTTATCAGTCTATCTTTCTCTAATTTCCTCTATTAATGTGACTATCAGTACAACAGAATGACTGGCTACCTTATTTGAAAGTTGGCTTGATCCTGTGTAATGCTTTGGTTATGTATCACCAATTGTAAATGCTCTAAACCCAGTGACAGACAGCTTGCCCTTTCCTGACATACTCTGCCTATAAGTTGAAATCCTCGTAAAAGTTCTTTTGCACTGGCAGGTGGTACTCAGATTTCACTGATTTTAATCATGTGCATGGCTAAACCACATGCAGAATCTAAAAACTGATAATTCCAGGATCCATGGAGAAAAGTAATTACAGCTCTTGCATTAACACAGCAATGTGTGAAAGAGAGTGAACTAGAAGCATAACCCTAACACCAGTTGGATTTGGCTGAGGAGAAGGAGCTGTGGGAAGAAGGGAAACTGTGGTCAGAACACTTTGTATGAAATCAATCCTGAAGGATCTAAAGAAAGAACTGATTAAGCATTCCCACCATACCCCCCTTCCCGAACAACAAAATTAAATTAAAAACTGTGGGGTTGTGTCACACATCATTAATCTCAGGCCTTGGGAGGCAGAGCTGAGCTATTTTCTGTGTGCTTGAAGCCAGTCTGGTCTCAAAAGTGAGTTCCAGGACAGTCTACAAAGATGCATAGTATACTTTTTGCCAAACAATGAAAATCAACAGAAAAATGAAGTAAAATAAAAAGACAAGGGAGCAGAACTCTCTGACTCTAAGTGATTCCTTTCTTTATATCCAACCACAATCAGCTAGCAATGGCCCTGTGATGACCCAGGTGAGGATATATAGGGTATTGAGTTTAGGCAAAGTGGGCTCCAGCTGTATGCTTATGAAAAGCCATTATCAATACTTGGTAGACTTTCCAGTGAATGCAGCATCTCTCAGTCCTACCTGAATGGCCCAGGTTCAGCAAAGAGAAATATAATCCCACAATTCCAAAGCAAGCCATATCCAAGTTAGACTTTCCATTGATTTACCCTCACGAGAGGAGAGGGAGAGAGGCAATTAATTTGTAAAAGGAAGGCAGCAGGAGCCACAAGTTTGATGAGGATGTTGATGAATAACAACAACTTTGGTCCCCTAAAAACAGGTACAATATATACTAAAATGTTTCATTCATATTCCTCAGCGACAATACCTTACCCACTGAGACGATGAAAAATGGAAAGCTATCATTCAAGAATGTTTGTCTTCCTGACAGACAACACGCTTTTCTGGAAGATCAACTCTCACAGATATCTTGTGGCACGTGTTGGAAGGAGGTAAAGGAGCCATGGAGAGTAAGAGAGAGCAAGGGAGTACAATGCTAAAATTCATAAGGCCAGCACAGTTGTTTGAGAGAATCCAGCAATGATGGGCCACATGCCGGCTGCCCTGCCTACTTTGGTTTTCATTTCCATGTCTTTGCTTGAGTTACCTCAACAAGATACCAAGATGGACACAATCATATGATGTACTTTTCAAGGTCCTGTTTGTTCTTTGTGTTTCCCAGTGACAAAGTAAAATCAAATTTCACTTGAAGAATTGTAGGAAGCTCTTATATTGGGAAAGCACAGCCTTATATGAAAAGGAAAACACCGCCCAGGTTTAGATTCCTATGGAGAGTGAAGGGAAAGAAAAAGAAAACAAGAGAGAAGAAATGTGAGTTTACAGACAAAGGAAAAGGGAAAAAAGGAGAACACACTATGTTCTGTTCCTGACATTGGCTGTCAATCCCATCAACACTAGGGAGGCAAACATAAATTGATCTGTTTGAATTCCAAGCCTGCTTTATTACAGAGAGTGTTCAAGGACATTCTCCTACGAAAAGACTAAATGTTTGTCTCAAAAATAATCAGAATAATAATAATGATGATAATAGTAATAACAAGTAGAAATGAAATGCTTCTGGATTGATTTTATGCATGAGTATTCTGTCTGCCCTTTCACCAGAAGAGGGCACTACATGCCACCAAGTGACCTCTGCAATTTATAGATAGTCTATGCTCCTGGGCCCTATTCTTTAATAAGTGTGTGTGTGTTTGTGAATGTGAGAGTGTGTATGTGTGTGTTTGTTTGTGTGTTTGTGTGTGTGTGTGTGTGTGTGCGTGCATGTGTCTGTGTGTGTGTAAAATGGTAGAAGACTGGGCATTTGTATGATACAGCAGGAGACAACGGGATGGGGTGTGGAGGCAGAATGCCTACAAAGCCTGTTTGCTTGTGGGACTGGCAATACAAGCTCCATGCCAACCAGGTCTCTGATTTTACTTATGAAATAAAGAAAGGTGGAAAAGAAAGACTCACTTTGGAATCAGAATCTGTGTTTCTTCACATACTAACCCAAGTTCAAACAAGCAGCACTACTTGTTTGTTCTGTGTATGCATACACCTCTTGAATAGTTCGGCTTTGCAGTAATCCGTGAAGTTTCATCTGATCCCCAGGCCAAGTTCCCTTCGATCTTCTTCATTTATTTTTGATTTACACCTGTATGAAGGCCAGGTTAATTATTTTAACTCTAGTTATTTTTGATTGTGTAGGGAGGTCTGAGGATCTGGATTTCCAGGAGTGCGTAGACATAAAGTCAAAGGGGTAAGTAATTGAAAAATTAAATTGCTAGATAGCAAGACTTGAAAGGCGAAATTACTGGGCAGTGGCCATGAGAATTTTATCAACAGCATTCAGGAAGCTGTTTGGGTTTGAGTTCAAAGGAGCCTCAGGTCAGTAAAAAGCTGCATAGTGAAGCCTCATGATGAAAGAGCAAAAAAAAATTAGAAGAAGAAGAAGTAAAAGAGAAGAAGATGACGAGAAAGATAAAGAACAAAAAGAAGTAGAAGGGGTAGAAGAAGAAGGAAAATAAGAAGTTGATGTGGTAGAAGAAAGAAAGCAAGGAAGAAAGAAGAAAACCCAGTATGGAGCAGGAAATATCCCCCCATGCCTGTAATGTAACCACTCTGGTGGAAGGAGGATCTATGAGTTCATGGCCAGCCTGGTCTACAGACTGAGTCCTGGGAGAGTCAAGACAACACAGAAAAATCATGTCTTGAAAAATTGAAAACTATCTTTTTGCACTAAATCTAACTACAAATCTGAACATATTCATGCTCAAACTGAGTAGGCCCGTTGGCAGGGGAGGCACATGATATGCACACACACACACACACACACACACACACACACACACACACACACACACACTCAATGATAAAGCCAAAAATAAACAAATGAAAATAGTTCAGTGAAAATCTAGAGAGTGACAAGAGGACTAACAGGATTTCAATGATTTTAAAATTCACAATGTATCCATAATTACAAGTACAAGAGAATTAGGGCCAAGCTTTGTTAGGCCCTAAAGCAAGAAAGGTCCCCTTTGCTCTTTGACAGGGCTGGATTTCATGTATGGCTTGGCCAATCTCTGCTGTATAGTGAGAACAACAACATTAGTAGACGTAAACTAATTAGAGTAAGCTCAATGCTTTCATAACTGTTCTCAGAAAGAAGACCTGTACCATGAAGTTGAGCAAAGATAAAGGGACACAAGCTGTCTTTAAAAAAAAGAAAAAAAAAACCACAAGGGAAAATATAAAGTAAACAAAACAAAGTTTATAGTTCCTCATAAACCTGAAAATAACTGAATTCCTATCAGCCATGTGGGCTTTCCCTCCTCAACCAATGTTTAACTGGAAAGCATGGCACATGCATATATGAGTATTCAAGTGGAGATTGGTACACAGTGGTTCTGAGGAAGAGGCAGAGGCAGAGGCAGATAGACAGGTTGATTTCTGACTTTCACTTCTGCCTGGCCTACAAAATGAGTTTCAAGACAGCTCTCAAGGTACAAAGACAAAACCAGTTTCCAAAAGAAATGAAAGGAAGAAGGAAGGAAGGGAGAGACAGTGGAGGAAATGTAAATATGGAGACAGTTAATACAAAAAACAAACTAAAAAACAAAAACAAACAAACATCAAGACAAAAATTTCACACAGTCCCTAAGGCAGAACACCAACTGATTCCTGAGTATTGTTCTGCTACTATAGTTCTCAGGTCTCATGTACTCAAAAATCAATAACAAAATTCCAACTTTTAGCCACAGATGATGAATCAAGCCTCTGTTCTCAAAAATCGGAAAGCGGAGATTTGTCAGCTCACCAGGACTACAATCTGAGTTCTAGAAAAGAAATGGTTATACAGAGAAATGCTGAAAAAAAAAAAAAAAGAAAGAAAGAAAGACTTTCAAGTACTAAGACATCTACCAGGCCATTTTTTTTTAATTTCATATATTTGACTTCTGCTGGAAAGGAAGCCATGTCCCTAAATTTATCAGTCTATCTTTCTCTAATTTCCTCTATTAATGTGACTATCAGTACAACAGAATGACTGGCTACCTTATTTGAAAGTTGGCTTGATCCTGTGTAATGCTTTGGTTATGTATCACCAATTGTAAATGCTCTAAACCCAGTGACAGACAGCTTGCCCTTTCCTGACATACTCTGCCTATAAGTTGAAATCCTCGTAAAAGTTCTTTTGCACTGGCAGGTGGTACTCAGATTTCACTGATTTTAATCATGTGCATGGCTAAACCACATGCAGAATCTAAAAACTGATAATTCCAGGATCCATGGAGAAAAGTAATTACAGCTCTTGCATTAACACAGCAATGTGTGAAAGAGAGTGAACTAGAAGCATAACCCTAACACCAGTTGGATTTGGCTGAGGAGAAGGAGCTGTGGGAAGAAGGGAAACTGTGGTCAGAACACTTTGTATGAAATCAATCCTGAAGGATCCTAAAGAAAGAACTGATTAAGCATTCCCACCATACCCCCCTCCCCAAAAACAAAATTAAATTAAAAACTGTGGGGTTGTGTCACACATCATTAATCTCAGGCCTTGGGAGGCAGAGCTGAGCTATTTTCTGTGTGCCTGAAGCCAGTCTGGTCTCAAAAGTGAGTTCCAGGACAGTCTACAAAGATGCATAGTATACATTTTCCAAACAATGAAAATCAACAGAAAAATGAAGTAAAATAAAAAGACAAGGGAGCAGAACTCTCTGACTCTAAGTGATTCCTTTCTTTATATCCAACCACAATCAGCTAGCAATGGCCCTGTGATGACCCAGGTGAGGATATATAGGGTATTGAGTTTAGGCAAAGTGGGCTCCAGCTGTATGCTTATGAAAAGCCATTATCAATACTTGGTAGACTTTCCAGTGAATGCAGCATCTCTCAGTCCTACCTGAATGGCCCAGGTTCAGCAAAGAGGAATATAATCCCACAATTCCAAAGCAAGCCATATCCAAGTTAGACTTTCCATTGATTTACCCTCACGAGAGGAGAGTGAGAGAGGCAATTAATTTGTAAAAGGAAGGCAGCAGGAGCCACAAGTTTGATGAGGATGTTGATGAATAACAACAACTTTGGTCCCCTAAAAACAAGTACAATATATACTAAAATGGTTCATTCATATTCCTCTGCGACAATACCTTACCCACTGAGATGATGTAACTTGGATAGCTATCATTCAAGAATGTTTGTCTTCCTGACAGACAACACGCTTTCTGGAAGATCAACTCTCACAGATATCTTGTGGCACGTGTTGGAAGGAGGTAAAGGAGCCATGGAGGTAAGAGAGGCAAGGGAGTACAATGCTAAAATTCATAAGGCCAGCACAGTTGTTTGAGAGAATCCAGCAATGATGGGCCACATGCCGGCTGCCCTGCCTACTTTGGTTTTCATTTCCATGTCTTTGCTTGAGTTACCTCAACAAGATACCAAGATGGACACAATCATATGATGTAGTTTTCAAGGCCCCTGTTTGTTCTTTGTGTTTCCCAGTGACAAAGTAAAATCAAATTTCACTTGAAGAATTGTAGGAAGCTCTTATATTGGGAAAGCACAGCCCTATATGAAAAGGAAAACACCGCCCAGGTTTAGATTCCTATGGAGAGTGAATGGAAATAAAAAGAAAACAAGAGAGAAGAAATGTGAGTTTACAGACAAAGGAAAAGGGGAAAAAAGGAGAACACACTATGTTCTGTTTCTGACATTGTCCGTCAATCCCATCAACACTAGGGAGGCAAACATAAACTAGATCTGTTTGAATTCCAAGCCTGCTTTATTACAGAGAGTGTTCAAGGACATTCTCCTACGAAAAGACTAAATGTTTGTCTCAAAAATAATCAGAATAATAATAATGATGATAATAGTAATAACAAGTAGAAATGAAATGCTTCTGGATTGATTTTATGCATGAGTATTCTGTCTGCCCTTTCACCAGAAGAGGGCACTACATGCCACCAAGTGACCTCTGCAATTTATAGATAGTCTATGCTCCTGGGCCCTATTCTTTAATAAGGTGTGTGTGTTTGTGAATGTGAGTGTGTGTATGTGTGTGTGTGTGTGTGTGTGTGTGTGTGCGTGCATGTGTCTGTGTGTGTGTAAATTGGTAGAAGACTGGGCATTTGTATGTTACAGCATAAGACAACGGGATGTGGTGTGGAGGCAGAATGCCTACAAAGCCTGTTTGCTTGTGGGACTGGCAATACAAGCTCCATGCCAACCAGGTCTCTGATTTTACTTATGAAATAAAGAAAGGTGGAAAAGAAAGACTCACTTTGGAATCAGAATCTGTGTTTCTTCACATACTAACCCAAGTTCAAACAAGCAGCAATACTTGTTTGTTCTGTGTAAGCATACACCTCTTGAATAGTTCGGCTTTGCAGTAATCCGTGAAGTTTCATCTGATCCCCAGGCCAAGTTCCCTTCGATCTTCTTCATTTATTTTTGATTTACACCTGTATGAAGGCCAGGTTAATTATTTTAACTCTAGTTATTTTTGATTGTGTAGGGAGGTCTGAGGATCTGGATTTCCAGGAGTGCGTAGACATAAAGTCAAAGGGGTAAGTAATTGAAAAATTAAATTGCTAGATAGCAAGACTTGAAAGGCGAAATTACTGGGCAGTGGCCATGAGAATTTTATCAACAGCATTCAGGAAGCTGTTTGGGTTTGAGTTCAAAGGAGCCTCAGGTCAGTAAAAGCTGCATAGTGAAGCCTCATGATGAAAGAGCAAAGAAAATTAGAAGAAGAAGAAGTAAAAGAGAAGAAGATGACGAGAAAGATAAAGAACAAAAAGAAGTACAAGGGGGTAGAAGAAGGAGGAAAATAAGAAGTTGATGTGGTAGAAGAAAGAAAGCAAGGAAGAAAGAAGAAAACCCAGTATGGAGCAGGAAATATCCCCACATGCCTGTAATGTAACCACTCTGGTGGCAGGAGGATCTATGAGTTCATGGCCAGCCTGGTCTACAGACTGAGTCCTGGGAGAGTCAAGACAACACAGAAAAATCATGTCTTGAAAAATTGAAAACTATCTTTTTGCACTACAAATCTGAACATATTCATGCTCAAACTGAGTAGGCCCGTTGGCAGGGAGGCACATGATATGCACACACACACACACACACACACACACACACTCAATGATAAAGCCAAAAATAAACAAATGAAAATAGTTCAGTGAAAATCTAGAGAGTGACAAGTGGACTAACAGGATTTCAATGATTTTAAAATTCACAATGTATCCATAATTACATGTACAAGAGAATTAGGGCCAAGCTTTGCAGAGAGAAAGGTCCACTTTGCTCTTTGACAGGTCTGGACTTTCATGTATTCCTTGCCCTGTCTCTGCTGGCTAGTGATAGCAACAACATTAGTAGAGGTAAACTAATTTGAAGTAGCTCAATGCTTTCATATCTGTTCTCAGAAGGAAGACCTGCACCATGTAGTGGAGCACAGATAAAGGGACACGACCTGTCTTAAAAAATCAAGTGAAAACATAAAGTACACAAAACAAAGTTTATTTTCCTCATAAAACTGAAAATAACTGAATTCCTATCAGCAATGAGGCTTTCCCTCCTCAACCAATGTTTGACTGGAAAGCATGGCACATGCATATCTGAGTATTCCAGTGGAGATTGGAGCACAGTGTTTCTGAGGCAGAGGCAGAGGCAGAGAGTCAGGTTGATTTCTGACATTCACTTCTGCCTGGCCTACAAAATGACTTTCAAGACAGCTCTCAAGGTACAAAGACAAAACCAGTTTCAAGAAGAAATGAAAGAAAGAAGGAAGGAATGGAGAGACAGTGGAGGGAATGTATATATGGAGACAGTTAATACAAAAACAAACAAAAAGAAAAAACAAAAACAATCAAACATCAAGACATAAAAGGTCACACAGTCCCTAAGGCAAAACACCAACTGATTCCTGAGTATTGTTCTGCTACTATTGTTCTCAGGTCTCATGTACTCAAAAAGAAGTAACAAAATTCCAACTTTAGCTACAGATGATGAATCAAGCCTCTGTTCTCAAAAATCTAAAAGTGGAGATTTTGCAGCTCACCAGGACTTCAGTATGAGTACTAGAAAAGAAGTGGGTATACAGAGAAATGTTGCAATAAAAATAAAATGATAGAAAGTCTGTCCTCTACTAAGCCATCTCCGGGCCCTTTCTTATTTTTTTTTTTTTTTTTTTTTTTAAGTTTCGTATATTTGAGTTCTGCTGCAAATGAAGCCCTGTCCCTAACTTTATCACTCCATCTTTCTCTACTTTCCTCTATTAATATCACTATCAGTTCAACAGAATAATTGGCTCCCTTATTTGAAAGTAGGCTTGATCCTGTGTAAGGCTTTGGTTATGTAGCACCAATTGTAAACTCCAGTGTAAGAGAGCTTGCCCTTTCTTGACATACTCTGCCTATAAGTTGAAATCCTTATAAAAGTTCTTCTGCACTAGCAGGTGGTACTCAGATTTTAATCATGGGCATGGCTAAACAACATGAATAATCTAAAAACGGATAATTACAGGATCCATGGACAAAAGTAATTACAGCTGATGCACAAACAGAGCAATGTGTGAAAAGAGAGAGAACAAGAAGCCTAACCCTAACCCGAGGTGGATTTGGCTGAGGGGAAGGAGTTGTGGGAAGAAGGGAAATTGTGGTCAGAACACTTTGTATGAAATCAAACCTGAAGGATCTAAAGAAAGAAGTGATAAAGCATTGCTACCATACCCCCTTCCCCAAAACCCAAAATAAAATAAAAACTGCGGGGTTGTGTCACACATCATTAATCCCAGCCCTTGGACGGCAAAGCCAAGGTATTTTCTGTGTGCTTGAAATTATTCTGGTCTCAAGGGTGGGTTCCAGGCAGTCTGCAAAGATGCATAGAATCCATTTGGCCAAACAATCAAAATAAACAATAAAATGAAATAAAATAAAATAAAATAAAAAGACAAGGGAGCAGATATCACTGACTATAAGGGATTCATATCTTTATATCCAACCACACTCAGCTAGCAATGGCACTGTGCTGACCAAGGGGGAGTGTATATAGAGTATTGAGTTTAGGCAAAGTGGGCTCCAGCTGTATGCTCATGAAAAGCCCTTATCAATACTTGGTAGACATTCCAGTGAATACAGCATCTCTCAGTCCTCCCTGAATGGCCCAGGTTCAGCAAAGAGGAATATACTCCCCACACTTCCAAAGCAAACCATATCCAAGTTAGACTTTCCATTGATTTACCCTAAGAAGAGGAGAGGAGAGGCATTAATTTGTAAAAGGAAGGCAGCAGGAGCCACAAGTATGATGAGGATGTTGATGAAAAACAACAACTCAGGTCCCCTAAAAACAAGTACAATATATACTAAAATGTTTCACTCACATTCCTCAGATATAACACCTTACCCACTGAGATGATGTTACTTGGATATCTATCATTCAAGAATGTTTGTCTTCCTGACAGACAACAAACTTTCTGGAAGATAAACTCTCACAGATATCTTGTGGCACATGTTGGAAGGAGGTAAAGGAGCCATGGAGAGTAAGAGGGAGCAAGGCAGTATAATCCTAAAATTCACAAGGCCAGCACACCTGTTTGAGAAATTCCAGCAATGATAGGCCACATGCCAGCTGTCCTGCCTACTTTGGTTTTCATTTCCAGGTCTTTGCCTTAGTTAACTCAACAAGATGGACGCAATCATATGATGTACTTTTCGAGGTCCTTTTTTTTCTTTGTATTTCTTAGTGACAACGTAAGACCAATTTTCACCTGAAAAATTGTAAGGAGGCTCTAATATTGAGAAAGCACAGTCTTCCATGAAAAGGAAACACCACCCAGGTTTAGATTCCTATGGAGAGTGAGGGGAATGAAAAAGAAAATAAGAGAAAAGAAATGGGATTTTACAGTCAAAGGAAAAGGGAAAAAGGAGAACAAGCTATGTTCTGTTGGTGACATTGGCCTTCAATCCCATGAGCAGTAGGGAGGCAAACAAAAATTGATCTGTTTCAATTCCAACCCTGCTTTATTACTGAGAGTGTTCTCGGACAGTCTCCAAAGGAAAGAGGAAATATTTGTCTCAAAACTAATCAGAATAATGATATTTTTGATAATAGAAATAATAATTTAAAAATGAAATGCTCCTGTATTGATTTTATGCACAAGTATTCTGTCTACAGGTATGCCCTTTCACCAGAAGAGGGCACTACATGCCACCAAGTGACCTCTGGAATTTATAGATAGTCTATGCTCCTGAGCCCTATTTAATATTTGGGTGTTCGTGTGTGTGTGAGTGAGTGTGAGTGAGTGTGTGAGTGAGTGTGTGTTTGTGTGTGTGTGTGTGTGTGTAAATTGGTAGAAGACTGGTCACTTGTATGATACAGCAGCAGACAATGGGATGGGGTGTGTAGACAGAATGCATACAAAGCCTGTGTGCCTGTGGGATCGGTAATACAATCTCCATGCCAACCAGTTCTCTGATTTTACTTATGAAATAAAGAAAGTTGGACAAAGAAAGACTCACTTTGGAATCAGAATCTGTGTTTCTTCACATGCTAACCCAAGTTCAAACAAGTACCACAACTTGTTTGTTCTGTGTAAGCATACACTACTAGACTAGTTCAGCTTTCCAGCAATTCATTAAGTTTCATCTGATCCCCAGGCCAAGTTCCCTTTGATCTTCTTCATTTATTTTTCACTTTTCCGTGTATGAAGGCCAGTTTAATTATTTTAACTCTAGTTATTTTTGATTGTGTAGGGAGGTCAGTGGATCTGGATTTCCAGGAGTGGGCAGACATAAAGACAAAGGGGTAAGTAATTAAAAATTTAAATTGCAATGTGGAATGACTTGAAAGGCGAAATGACTGGGCAGTGGCCATGAGAGCTTATATCAACAGCACTCAGGAATCTGTGAGTTTGAGTTCAACGGAGCCTCAGGTCAGTAAAAGCTGCAGAGAGAAGCCCCATCATGAAAGTGCAATAGATTATAGAAGGAGAAGAAGAAGTAAAAGAAGAAGAAGATGAAAAGAAAGATAAAGAACAAAAAGAAGTTGAAGAGGGAGAAGAAGAAGGAAAGGAAGAAGTTGAAGTGGTAGAAGAAAGAAAGCAATGTGAAAGGAAGAAGGAAGAAAACCCAGTGTGGAGCAGGAAATATCCCCACATGCCTGTAATGTAACCACCCTTGTGTAGGAGGACATATGAGTTCATGGCCAGCATGGTCTACAGACACAGTGCTGGGACAGAAAAAGCTACACAGAAAAATCGTGTCTTGGAAAATTAACAACTATCTTTTTGAACTAAATCTAACTATAAATCTGAATATTTTAATTCTTAAACTGAGTATGCCCTGTGTCAGGGAGGCAGATGAGATGCACACACACACACACACACACACACACACACACACACACACTAAATGATAAAGCCCAAAACAAACAAATGACAATAGTTCAGTGAAAATCTAGAGAGTGACAAGAGGACTAACAGGATTTCAATGATTTTAAAATTCACAATGTATCCATGATTACAAGTACAAGAGCATTACGGCCAAGCTTTGTTAAGCCCTGCAGCAAGAAAGGTCCCCTTTACTCTTTGACAGGTCTTGACTTTCATGCATGGCTTGCCCTGTCTCTTCTGTATAGAGGTAAACTAATTTGAAGTAGCTCAATGCTTTCATATCTGTTCTCAGAAAGAAGACCTGCACCATGTAGTGGAGCACAGACCTGACTTAAAATAAAAAAAAAAAAAGTGAAAATATAAAGTAAACAAAACAAAGTTTATTTTTCTCATAAACCTGAAATTAACTGAATTCCTATCAATAATGCAGGCTTTCCCTCCTCGACCAATGTTTAACTGGAATGCATGGCACATGCATATCTGAGTATTCCAGTGGAGATTCGTGCTCAGTGTTTCTGAGGCAGATGCAGAGAGTCATGTTGATTTCTGACTTTAACTTTTGCCTGGCCTAAAAATGAGTTTCAAAGTACAAACACAAAACCAGTTTCAAAAAGAAATGAAAGGAAGAAGGAAGTAAAGGTGAGACAGTGGAGGAAATGTAAATATGGAGACAGTTAATACAAAAAACAAACAAAAAACAAAATAAAAATCAAACAAACAAACTTCAAGACAAAAATGGTCACACAGTCCCTAAGGAAGAACACCAACTGATTCCTGAATATTGTTCTGCTACTATTCTTCTCAGGACTCATGCACTCAAAAATAAGTAACAAAATTCCAACTTTTAGCCACAGATAATGAATCATGGCCAGCCTGGTCTACGTAGCAAGAGCCAGGATAGGCGCCACAGCTACCCAGATAAACCCGAGGTAAAAAGACAAAATAAATAAATAAATAAAAATGAATAAAAGTATTCCAGCAGGAAGACCCTGACCCACATCCCTAAGCTAAGTATTCTTGGCATTTTCTTTCACACACTCACCCAACAACCCAGTACACCAGGGACATGGGGATCCTAAGCAATGGTGTGTGTGTGTGTATGTGTGTGTGTGTGTGTGTGTGTGTGTGTGTGCGTGTGTGTGTATGTGTGTTTGTGTGTATGCAGGGGTCATTTTTTTTCCAGCACTCGTGCTTTAACTAGGAGTGTTCTGGGCAAACAGTTGCCAACACACATCAAAGATTTCCTACTTAGATACTTGCTCTGCTAGCTCACTCACAGGCTCCATTGGAATTTCAGGCTATCCCCATTTGAAATTCAAAAGCAGTCTTGGTATCTCTTCCTTCCATGCTGGAAAATTTCAGGACTAGCTCAAGTTTTGCCTGTGTGCCTCAACAGCTCAGGGAAGAAAAAGATGAGTAAACCTTCCCTACCCAAGTCAGCCTACTTCTAGGTGCTTACATTAAGCAGTGCTAGCTCAAGAGTCCAGCATGGGGCAATGAAGCAATCTACAGGGGGGAAGGGCCAGGGGAGAGCCATCCCTCCCATTCTTCCTTCTCAGGATGATTCTTGGTTCCTGGGGCTCCAAAGTCTCTTGGTTTTGGAGTTGTGACTTACCCCTCTACCCTAATTATCACATGGATAGCCAAATTAGATCAATCACTTTGAACAAACAAACAGAAGCCCTACTTTGCTTATTCCTGGTGGAGGTGGAAGCTGTCTGGGCTTCTCACCAAGGTTATCCTGGTTGGAGAGGGTTCCTTCACTTGAGGAGAGAGTGCTGCCACAGTCTGGACACTTCCAAGTCCCCCTCCACAACTTTGAGTCTGGTATATGTCCCTATGTAGAGGTCTTCTTGAATTACACATGGGAGACACCAAGAAAAGTAACAGGTGCAGGGAAAGGGAAAGCAGAAAGCAATAACCATATTCCTTTGGAATAGGGGTGGGCCCTAAGGTTGTCAGCCTTCACTCCCTTGACTATTTGATAGGGTACAAATCAAGGGATCTTACCTTTTCCCTTATTGGTACTGTTTAGATGTCCTCATCCCTTGCAGGCACACAGAACAACACCACCAACTTTCTAACATTTCTCCTCACCACACCTTCCAGGAACAGGAAAGCGTCATCTCAGCAGATCCTGCTTTGCAGTGGGGAATCCTGCTCTATAAACAGTTGGGTTTTACTTTCAGCTTGTTGTTGAAAGAGGCCTAGGCCTGTGAGGTTTATTCTGAGAGACACCTGGGAGCAGGAGCCACAGACATGTTCCCCACAGCTGTTTTGATTTATGCTCTAACACAGAAAGGCCTCAAGATAGTCTAATTTTAAGTCAAAGTACCAAGGAGCAACTACAGCAGGTCTGGTATGGCTCACATCAACTTGTCTCTGTGACAGCCTGCTTGCTCCTACTAAGGTGGGAGTGTGGGCACTTTCTCAGCACTGCCTAGCAACCTTTCCATCACTTCTTGAAACCTCAACAATGTTACCCAAGCAAAAGAGCTCTGCAATCTTTTTGTCATGAAAACAACAAAACAACAACATAAAATAATGAGCCTTAGTTGGTACCACATTTTATACACACACAAACACACTCACACACACACTCACACACACACACACACACACACACACACGAAAAACAAGGATGGAAAGAAAGGACATCACAGGCCATATGTACAACCCTGAGTTTAAGAAATTAGAGGAGGAAAACAAAGCTTTTATGATTTCAAGTTAGGGAAAGCTTTTCATTTTTGTTATTTTATTTATTTATTTTATTAGACAACACAAATCTCTGTCCCTGAAGCAAAGGCCAACCTTCCTTCTTCACTGGGTAATGGGGCCAGCTCTTTGGAGGTGTCATGCAACATTCCTCTATTCATGGAAAGTGAGGTAAATATTCTTTGTCCTATTTCCCCCCTTCAACTTAATAATCCATAAGCAAACATCCTAAGCACTCAAAGAAAAAAATTTTTCCCATGTACCCATAATAAGAGAATATTTACTACTTTACCCTTTGTCACACAACTGGAGTGTTGGGGGGGGAGGTAGGTGTGCCCATATCACAATGGTTCAGCAAAAAAAGCAGGTTGGATAATGGGGAAAAATATTCTACATCCAACTGAGGCAAACCAATTTTGGATATGCAGCTACAAAGAACAGCAGTATCCCAGCAAAGACCCTGTCTCATGCTTCCAAACTCAGGCAGGCTGATCATTCTTTGCCTATATCTGCCAATGGTAAGAGCTTGTTTACCACCTGAAGCTGCTGAAAACTCACTTAAGATTCCCAGGTGGGTAACCTTTGTGCTGGAGGTTCAGGACTGGAAAAAACGGGAAGTCTCCTGTAACTTCAAGTATAGTTACTGTACTGGGAATGCAAGCCTGGGGCTCAGGAATGTTTAAGACTTCAGGAGCTGTGCTGGACATTGGTGGCACAGGCTTTAATCCCAGCACTATGGAGGCAAAGGCAGGCAGATCTCTGCAAGTTCATGGCCAGCCTAGTTTTCTAAGCTAGAGCCAGGATAGGATCCACAGCTACCCAGATAAACCCGAGGTAAAAAAGACAAAATAAATAAATAAATAAATAAATAAATAAATAAATAAATAAATAAAAGAAAATGAATAAAATTATTCCAGCAGGAAGACCTTGACCCACAGCCCTCAGCTAAGGACTCTTGGCATTTTCTTTCACACACACACCCAACAACATAGTACACCAGGGACATGGGGAGCCTAAGCATGTGTGTGTGTGTGTGTGTGTGTGTGTGCAGGGGTCATTTTTTTCCAGCACCCGTGCTGTAACTAGGAGAGTTCTTGGCAAACAGTTGCCAACACACATCAAAGATTTCCTACTTAGATACTTGCTCTGCTAGCTCACTCCACAGGCTCCATTGGAATTTCAGGCTATCCCCATTTCAAATTCAAAAGCAGGCTTGGTATCTCTTCCTTCCATGCTGGAAAATTTCAGGACTAGCTCAAGTTTTGCCTGTGTGCCTCAACAGCTCAGGAAAGAAAATGTAGAGTAAACCTTCCCTACCCAAGACAGCCTACTTCTAGGTGCTTACATTTAGCAGTGCTAGCTCAAGTGCTCAGCATGGGGCAGTAAAGCAATCTACAGGGGGGAAGGGCCAGGGGAGAGGCACCCCTTCCACTCTTCCTTCTTAGGATTATTCTTGGTTCCTGAGAGTCCAAAGTCTCTTGGTTTTGGAGTTGTGACTTACCCCTCTACCCTAATTATCACATGGATAGCCAAATTAGATCAATCACTTTGAACAAACAAACAGAAGCCCTACTTTGCTTATTCCTGGTGGAGGTGGAAGCTGTCTGGGCTTCTCACCAAGGTTATCCTGGTTGGAGAGGGTTCCTTCACTTGAGGAGAGAGTGCTGCCACAGTCTGGACACTTCCAAGTCCCCCTCCACAACTTTGAGTCTGGTATATGTCCCTATGTAGAGGTCTTCTTGAATTACACATGGGAGACACCAAGAAAAGAAACAGGTGCAGGGAAAGGGAAAGCAGAAAGCAATAGTGATATTCCTTTGGAATAGGGGTGGGCCTAAGGTTATCAGCCTTCACTCCCTTGACTATATGATAGCGTACCTATCAAGGGATCTTACCTTTTCCCTTATTGGAACTATTTAGATGTCCTCATCCCTTGCAGGCACAAAGAACAACAACACCACCTTTCTAACATTTCTCCTCACAACACCTTCCAGGAACAGGAAAGTGTCATCTCAGCAGAGCCTGGTTTGCAGTGGGACTCCTGCTCTATAAAGAGTTGGATTTTACTTTCAGCTTGATGTTGAAAGAGGCCTAGGCCTGTGAGGTTTATTCTGAGAGACACCTGGGAGCAGGAGCCACAGACATGTTCCCCACAGCTGTTTTGATTTATGCTCTAACACAGAAAGGCCTCAAGATAGTCTAATTTTAAGTCAAAGTACCAAGGAGCAACCACAGCAGGTCTGGTATGGCTCACATCAACTTGTCTCTGTGACAGCCTGCTTGCTCCTACTAATTTGCGAGTGTGGGCACCTTCTCAGCTCTGCCAAGCAACCTTTCCATCACTTCTTGAAACCTCAACAATGTTACCCAAGCAAAAGAGCTCTGCAATATTTTTGTCATGAAAACAACAAAACAACAACATAAAATAATGAGCCTTAGTTGGTACCACATTTTACACACACACACACACACACACACACACACACACACACACACACACACACAAGAAAAAAAGGATGGAAAAAAGTACATCACAGGCCATAGGTACAAGACAGAGTTTAAGAAATTAGAGGAGGAAAACGAAGCTTTTATGATTTCAAGTTAGGGAAAGCTTTTCATTTTTGTTATTTTATTTATTTGTTTTATTAGACAGCACAAATCTCTGTCCCTGAAGGAAAGACCAACCTTCCTTCTTCAATGGGTAATAAGCCAGCTCATTGGAGGTGTCATGCAACAGTCCTATATTCATGCAAAGTTAAGTAAATATTCTCTTTGTCCTATTTCCCCCTTCAATTTAATAATCCATAAGCAAACATCCTAAGCACTCAAAGAAAAAATTACCCCATGTACCCATAATAAGAGAATATGTACTAATTTACCCTTTTGTCACACAACTGGAGTGTTGTGGGGGGGAGGTAGGTGTGCCCATATCACAATGGTCCAGCAAAAAAAGCACGTTGGATAATGGGGAAAAATATTCTACATCCAACTGAGGCAAACCAATTTTGGATATGCAGCTACAAAGAACAGCAGTATCCCAGCAAAGACCCTGTCTCATGCTTCCAAACTCAGGCAGGCTGATCATTCTTTGCCTATATCTGCCAATGGTAAGAGCTTGTTTACCACCTGAAGCTGCTGAAAACTCACTTAAGATTCCCAGGTGGGTAACCTTTGTGCTGGAGGTTCAGGACTGGAAAAAACGGAAGTCTCCTGTAACTTCAAGTATAGTTACTGTACTGGGAATGAAAGCCTGGGGCTCAGGAATGTTTAAGACTTCAGGAGCTCTGCTGGACATTGGTGGCACAGGCTTTAATCCCAGCACTAAGGAGGCAAAGGCAGGCAGATCTCTGCAAGTTCATGGCCAGCCTAGTCTTCTAAGCTAGAGCCAGGATAGGATCCACAGCTACCCAGATAAACCCGAGGTCAAAAAGGCAAAATAAATAAATAAATAAATAAATAAATAAATAAATAAATAAATAAATAAAAGAAAATGAATAAAATTATTCCAGCAGGAAGACCTTGACCCATAGCCCTCAGCTAAGGACTCTTGGCATTTTCTTTCACACACTCACCCAACAACATAGTACACCAGGGACATGGGGAGCCTAAGCAATGTGTGTGTGGGTGTGTGTGTGTGTGTGTGTGTGTGTGTGTGTGTGTGTGTGTGTGTGTATGCAGGGGTCATTTTTTTCCAGCACCCGTGCTGTAACTAGGAGAGTTCTTGGCAAACAGTTGCCAACACACATCAAAGATTTCCTACTTAGATACTTGCTCTGCTAGCTCACTCACAGGCTCCATTGGAATTTCAGGCTATCCCCATTTCAAATTCAAAAGCAGGCTTGGTATCTCTTCCTTCCATGCTGGAAAATTTCAGGACTAGCTCAAGTTTTGCCTGTGTGCCTCAACAGCTCAGGAAAGAAAAAAGATGAGTAAACCTTCCCTACCCAAGACAGCCTACTTCTAGGTGCTTACATTATGCAGTGCTAGCTCAAGAGCCCAGCATGGGGCAATGAAGCAATCTACAGGGGGAAGGGCCAGGGAGAGCCATCCCTCCCATTCTTCCTTCTCAGGATGATTCTTGGTTCCTGGGGCTCCAAAGTCTCTTGGTTTTGGAGTTGTGACTTACCCCTCTACCCTAATTATCACATGGATAGCCAAATTAGATCAATCACTTTGCACAGACAGAATCCCTACTTTCCATATTCCTGGTGGAGGTGGAAGCTGTCTGGGCTTCTCACCAAGGTTATCCTGGTTGGAGAGGGTTCCTTCACTTGAGGAGAGAGTGCTGCCACAGTCTGGACACTTCCAAGTCCCCCTCCACAACTTTGAGTCTGGTATATGTCCCTATGTAGAGGTCTTCTTGAATTACACATGGGAGACACCAAGAAAAGTAACAGGTGCAGGGAAAGGGGAAAGCAGAAAGCAATAGCCATATTCCTTTGGAATAGGGGTGGGCCTAAGGTTGTCAGCCTTCACTCCCTTGACTATTTGATAGGGTACAAATCAAGGGATCTTACCTTTTCCCTTATTGGTACTGTTTAGATGTCCTCATCCCTTGCAGGCACACAGAACAACACCACCACCTTTCTAACATTTCTCCTCACCACACCTTCCAGGAACAGGAAAGCATCATCTCAGCAGATCCTGCTTTGCAGTGGGGAATCCTGCTCTATAAACAGTTGGGTTTTACTTTCAGCTTGTTGTTGAAAGAGGCCTAGGCCTGTGAGGTTTATTCTGAGAGACACCTGGGAGCAGGAGCCACAGACATGTTCCCCACAGCTGTTTTGATTTATGCTCTAACACAGAAAGACCTCAAGATAGTCTAATTTTAAGTCAAAGTACCAAGGAGCAAATACAGCAGGTCTTGTATGGCTCACATCAACTTGTCTCTGTGACAGCCTGCTTGCTCCTACTAAGGTGGGAGTATGGGTACTTTCTCAGCACTGCCTAGCAACCTTTCCATCACTTCTTGAAACCTCAACAATGTTACCCAAGCAAAAGTGCTCTGCAATCTTTTTGTCATGAAAACAACAAAACAACAACATAAAATAATGAGCCTTAGTTGGTACCACATTTTATACACACACACACACACACACACACACACACACACACAAAAAAAAAAAAAAAAAAAACAAGGATGGAAAGAAAGGACATCACAGGCCATATGTACAACCCTGAGTTTAAGAAATTAGAGGAGGAAAACAAAGCTTTCATGATTTCAAGTTAGGGAAAGCTTTTCATTTTTGTTATTTTATTTATTTATTTTATTAGACAACACAAATCTCTGTCCCTTCTTCACTGGGTAATGGGGCCAGCTCTTTGGAAGTGTCATGCTACATTCCTCTATTCATGGAAAGTGAGGTAAATATTCTTTGTCCTATTTCCCCCTTCAACTTAATAATCCATAAGCAAACATCCTAATCACTCAAAGCAAAAAATTTTTCCCATGTACCCATAATAAGAGAATATTTACTACTTTACCCTGTGTCACACAACTGGAGTGTTGGTGGGGGAGGTAGGTGTGCCCATATCACAATGGTCCAGCAAAAAAAGCAGGTTGGATAATGGGGAAAAATATTCTACATCCAACTGAGGCAAACCAATTTTGGATATGCAGCTACAAAGAACAGCAGTATCCCAGCAAAGACCCTGTCTCATGCTTCCAAACTCAGGCAGGCTGATCATTCTTTGCCTATATCTGCCAATGGTAAGAGCTTGCTTACCACCTGAAGCTGCTGAAAACTCACTTAAGATTCCCAGGTGGGTAACCTTTGTCCTGGAGGTTCAGGACTGGAAAAAACGGAAGTCTCCTGTAACTTCAAGTATAGTTACTGTACTGGGAATGCAAGCCTGGGGCTCAGGAATGTTTAAGACTTCAGGAGCTCTGCTGGACATTGGTGGCACAGGCTTTAATCCCAGCACTAAGGAGGCAAAGGCAGGCAGATCTCTGCAAGTTCATGGCCAGCCTAGTCTACTTAGCTAGAGCCAGGATAGGATCCACAGCTACCCAGATAAACCTGAGGTCAAAAAGACAAAATAAATAAATACATAAATAAATAAATAAATAAATAAATAAATAAATAAATAAAAGAAAATGAATAAAATTATTCCAGCAGGAAGACCTTGACCCACAGCCCTCAGCTAAGGACTCTTGGCATTTTCTTTCACACACACACCCAACAACATAGTACACCAGGGACATGGGGAGCCTAAGCAATGTGTGTGTGTGTGTGTGTGTGTGTGTGTGTGTGTGTGTGTGTGTATGCAGGGGTCATTTTTTTCCAGCACCCGTGCTGTAACTAGGAGAGTTCTTGGCAAACAGTTGCCAACACACATCAAAGATTTCCTACTTAGATACTTGCTCTGCTAGCTCACTCACAGGCTCCATTGGAATTTCAGGCTATCCCCATTTCAAATTCAAAAGCAGGCTTGGTATCTCTTCCTTCCATGCTGGAAAATTTCAGGACTAGCTCAAGTTTTGCCTGTGTGCCTCAACAGCTCAGGAAAGAAAAAGATGAGTAAACCTTCCCTACCCAAGACAGCCTACTTCTAGGTGCTTACATTATGCAGTGCTAGCTCAAGAGCCCAGCATGGGGCAATGAAGCAATCTACAGGGGGGAAGGGCCAGGGGAGAGCCATCCCTCCCATTCTTCCTTCTCAGGATGATTCTTGGTTCCTGGGGCTCCAAAGTCTCTTGGTTTTGGAGTTGTGACTTACCCCTCTACCCTAATTATCACATGGATAGCCAAATTAGATCAATCACTTTGCACAGACAGAATCCCTACTTTCCATATTCCTGGTGGAGGTGGAAGCTGTCTGGGCTTCTCCCAAGGTTATCCTGGTTGGAGAGGGTTCCTTCACTTGAGGAGAGAGTGCTGCCACAGTCTGGACACTTCCAAGTCCCCCTCCACAACTTTAAGTCTGGTATATGTCCCTATGTAGAGGTCTTCTTGAATTCACATGGGAGACACCAAGAAAAGTAACAGGTGCAGGGAAAGGGAAAGCAGAAAGCAATAGCCATATTCCTTTGGAATAGGGGTGGGCCTAAGGTTGTCAGCCTTCACTCCCTTGACTATTTGATAGGGTACAAATCAAGGGATCTTACCTTTTCCCTTATTGGTACTGTTTAGATGTCCTCATCCCTTGCAGGCACACAGAACAACACCACCACCTTTCTAACATTTCTCCTCACCACACCTTCCAGGAACAGGAAAGCATCATCTCAGCAGATCCTGCTTTGCAGTGGGGAATCCTGCTCTATAAACAGTTGGGTTTTACTTTCAGCTTGTTGTTGAAAGAGGCCTAGGCCTGTGAGGTTTATTCTGAGAGACACCTGGGAGCAGGAGCCACAGACATGTTCCCCACAGCTGTTTTGATTTATGCTCTAACACAGAAAGGCCTCAAGATAGTCTAATTTTAAGTCAAAGTACCAAGGAGCAACTACAGCAGGTCTGGTATGGCTCACATCAACTTGTCTCTGTGACAGCCTGCTTGCTCCTACTAAGGTGGGAGTGTGGGCACTTTCTCAGCACTGCCAAGCAACCTTTCCATCACTTCTTGAAACCTCAACAATGTTACCCAAGCAAAAGAGCTCTGCAATCTTTTTGTCATGAAAACAACAAAACAACAACATAAAATAATGAGCCTTAGTTGGTACCACATTTTATCACACACACACACACACACACACACACACACACACACACACACACACACACACGAAAAACAAGGATGGAAAGAAAGGACATCACAGGCCATATGTACAACCCTGAGTTTAAGAAATTAGAGGAGGAAAACAAAGCTTTCATGATTTCAAGTTAGGGAAAGCTTTTCATTTTTGTTATTTTATTTATTTATTTTATTAGACAGCACAAATCTCTGTCCCTTCTTCACTGGGTAATGGGGCCAGCTCTTTGGAAGTGTCATGCTACATTCCTCTATTCATGGAAAGTGAGGTAAATATTCTTTGTCCTATTTCCCCCTTCAACTTAATAATCCATAAGCAAACATCCTAATCACTCAAAGCAAAAAATTTTCCCCATGTACCCATAATAAGAGAATATTTACTACTTTACCCTGTGTCACACAACTGGAGTGTTGGTGGGGGAGGTAGGTGTGCCCATATCACAATGGTCCAGCAAAAAAAGCAGGTTGGATAATGGGGAAAAATATTCTACATCCAACTGAGGCAAACCAATTTTGGATATGCAGCTACAAAGAACAGCAGTATCCCAGCAAAGACCCTGTCTCATGCTTCCAAACTCAGGCAGGCTGATCATTCTTTGCCTATATCTGCCAATGGTAAGAGCTTGCTTACCACCTGAAGCTGCTGAAAACTCACTTAAGATTCCCAGGTGGGTAACCTTTGTCCTGGAGGTTCAGGACTGGAAAAAACGGAAGTCTCCTGTAACTTCAAGTATAGTTACTGTACTGGGAATGCAAGCCTGGGGCTCAGGAATGTTTAAGACTTCAGGAGCTCTGCTGGACATTGGTGGCACAGGCTTTAATCCCAGCACTAAGGAGGCAAAGGCAGGCAGATCTCTGCAAGTTCATGGCCAGCCTACTCTACTTAGCTAGAGCCAGGATAGGATCCACAGCTACCCAGATAAACCTGAGGTCAAAAAGACAAAATAAATAAATACATAAATAAATAAATAAATAAATAAATAAATAAATAAAAGAAAATGAATAAAATTATTCCAGCAGGAAGACCTTGACCCACAGCCCTCAGCTAAGGACTCTTGGCATTTTCTTTCACACACACACCCAACAACATAGTACACCAGGGACATGGGGAGCCTAAGCAATGTGTGTGTGTGTGTGTGTGTGTGTGTGTGTGTGTGTGTGTGTGTATGCAGGGGTCATTTTTTTCCAGCACCCGTGCTGTAACTAGGAGAGTTCTTGGCAAACAGTTGCCAACACACATCAAAGATTTCCTACTTAGATACTTGCTCTGCTAGCTCACTCACAGGCTCCATTGGAATTTCAGGCTATCCCCATTTCAAATTCAAAAGCAGGCTTGGTATCTCTTCCTTCCATGCTGGAAAATTTCAGGACTAGCTCAAGTTTTGCCTGTGTGCCTCAACAGCTCAGGAAAGAAAAAAGATGAGTAAACCTTCCCTACCCAAGACAGCCTACTTCTAGGTGCTTACATTATGCAGTGCTAGCTCAAGAGCCCAGCATGGGGCAATGAAGCAATCTACAGGGGGGAAGGGCCAGGGGAGAGCCATCCCTCCCATTCTTCCTTCTCAGGATGGTTCTTGGTTCCTGGGGCTCCAAAGTCTCTTGGTTTTGGAGTTGTGACTTACCCCTCTACCCTAATTATCACATGGATAGCCAAATTAGATCAATCACTTTGCACAGACAGAATCCCTACTTTCCATATTCCTGGTGGAGGTGGAAGCTGTCTGGGCTTCTCACCAAGGTTATCCTGGTTGGAGAGGGTTCCTTCACTTGAGGAGAGAGTGCTGCCACAGTCTGGACACTTCCAAGTCCCCCCTCCACAACTTTGAGTCTGGTATATGTCCCTATGTAGAGGTCTTCTTGAATTACACATGGGAGACACCAAGAAAAGAAACAGGTGCAGGGAAAGGGAAAGCAGAAAGCAATAGCCATATTCCTTTGGAATAGGGGTGGGCCCTAAGGTTGTCAGCCTTCACTCCCTTGACTATTTGATAGGGTACAAATCAAGGGATCTTACCTTTTCCCTTATTGGTACTGTTTAGATGTCCTCATCCCTTGCAGGCACACAGAACAACACCACCACCTTTCTAACATTTCTCCTCACCACACCTTCCAGGAACAGGAAAGCATCATCTCAGCAGATCCTGCTTTGCAGTGGGGAATCCTGCTCTATAAACAGTTGGGTTTTACTTTCAGCTTGTTGTTGAAAGAGGCCTAGGCCTGTGAGGTTTATTCTGAGAGACACCTGGGAGCAGGAGCCACAGACATGTTCCCCACAGCTGTTTTGATTTATGCTCTAACACAGAAAGACCTCAAGATAGTCTAATTTTAAGTCAAAGTACCAAGGAGCAACTACAGCAGGTCTTGTATGGCTCACATCAACTTGTCTCTGTGACAGCCTGCTTGCTCCTACTAAGGTGGGAGTATGGGTACTTTCTCAGCACTGCCTAGCAACCTTTCCATCACTTCTTGAAACCTCAACAATGTTACCCAAGCAAAAGAGCTCTGCAATCTTTTTGTCATGAAAACAACAAAACAACAACATAAAATAATGAGCCTTAGTTGGTACCACATTTTATACACACACACACACACACACACACACACACACACACACACACAAACACACAGGAAAAACAAGGATGGAAAGAAAGGACATCACAGGCCATATGTACAACCCTGAGTTTAATAAATTAGAGGAGGAAAACAAAGCTTTTATGATTTCAAGTTAGGGAAAGCTTTTCATTTTTGTTATTTTATTTATTTATTTCATTAGACAGCACAAATCTCTGTCCCTGAAGCAAAGCCCAACCTTCCTTCTTCACTGGGTAATGGGCCAGCTCTTTGGAGGTGTCATGCAACATTCCTCTATTCATGGAAAGTGAGGTAAATATTCTTTGTCCTATTTCCCCCTTCAACTTAATAATCCATAAGCAAACATCCTAAGCACTCAAAGCAAAAAAAATTTTCCCATGTACCCATAATAAGAGAATATTTACTACTTTACCCTTTGTCACAAAACTGGAGTGTTGGGGGGGGGAGGTAGGTGTGCCCATATCACAATGGTCCAGCAAAAAAAGCAGGTTGGATAATGGGGAAAAATATTCTACATCCAACTGATGCAAACCAATTTTGGATATGCCAGCTCCAAAGAACAGCAGTATCCCAGCAAAGACCCTGTCTCAAGCTTCCAAACTTTGCATAAATATATATGTTTACCTCCTGACCCTGAGCTGCTTAAAACTCACTTAAGCTCCCTGGTGGGTAACCTTAGTGCAGGAGATTCAGGACTGGAAAAACCGGAAGTCTCCTGTAGCTTCAAGGATAGCCATTTTAGTGAAGCTCCAGCCAGCGACAGGATTTAACCTTCTATATGTGAGGCACTGCGATTGGTCCTATTTTAGAAAGTAAATAATGAAAACAGTCAGAGCTGGAGAGCTGACTCATCAGTTAAAAACACTTTTTGATCTTACAGAGAACCCAGGTTCAATTCCCAGCACTTACTTGATGGCTCACAACCATCTGTAACTCTAGGCCCAAGGGATCTAACACCTTCTTCTGACTTTCACAAGCACCAGACACTTGTGTGGTGCTAAGATATACATGTTTATTCACATCTGTTGGTATACATGCCCTTGTGAGCATGTGTACGTGTGTGTGTGTGTGTGTGTGTGTGTGTGTGTGTGTGTGTGTGTGTGGGCGCGTGTGTGTCTGTTTGAGTGTGTATGGACCTTCCACTGTCTTTCTCTGTCTTTTGAGGCAGGCTCTATCACCTGACTATCAGGCCAGCACTGGGATTATAGGCCTTGCTACTCTGCCAGTGTAAAGGGTGCAGCAGACTGGGACACAGGTTTTCATACTTGCACAGTAAGCACTTTATCAGCTGAGCTACCTCTCCATCCCCATCCTTTGTAATTTTTAAATGTAGCAATAAACTCATTATGAAGCCAACTATCAATTTGTTAAATAGAAGTTTATGAGTGCTGAAAAACAAATATGATCACTTGGAGCCAGTGTGGACTTTGCTAGCAAGAAATTATGCCTGGTAACATAGGCCTGCTAACCTTTCAACTTGAGATGTTGAAGAAGTAGGAGCACAAGTTCAAGGCCCTCAAGGGCTACAGAGTGAGTTCAAGTCCAGTCTGAGCAATTTAGCAAGACTCTTTCTCCAAATAAAATGTGGTAGAGCATTTTGCCTACATGTACAAGGTCCTGGGTTCACGCTCCAATACTGAAAGAAGGAAATAAGGGTAAAGAGATGAAGGGACTGGGAGCCATGACTCAGCAGTTAAAAGTGCTTGCAGCTTTTTCAGAGGACTCAAATCTGCCCAGCACCCACGCTGGGTCACCCACAGTTGCCTGTAGCGCCAGCTCTATGCCATCTAGTCACCTATTCCGACCTTGGCAGGTACCTCCACAAGCAGACACACATGCATGCATATAAGTAACAATGCTATCTTTGGAGACTGGAGAGATAACTCAGCTATTCAAAGCACTTATTTTTGCAGGAGACAAAGGTTCAGGTACCAGCATCCATGAGGCGGGTTACAACAAGCTATAACTCCAATTCTCTTCTGGCCTACACAGGCACCTGCTTGTACACAGTACACATGTATACAATAAAGTAAATAAATACTTAAAGTGGGGTTAAGAAATTGAGGCATATATTAAATTTGTGGGTCGTTTGGTTTGGTTTGGTCTGGTTACGTTTTGGAAACAAGGTCTTTCTGTGTAGCCCCGGCTGTCCTAGAACTCACTCTGTATCCCAGACTGGCCTTGAACTCAGAGATCCTCTGCCTACCTCTGCCTCACAAATGCTGAGATTAAAGGCATGGGAATTTTTTTTAATGCATATTTATTCTCTGTGAATGTGTGTGGGTTGTGCATGCCAAGGTGTTTATGTGGAAGTCAGAGGACAATTTGTGAGTTGGTTCTCTCCACATGATTCCAAGGATCTAACTCAGGTCATCAGACATGGCAGCTGAATGGGAAAAAACAAGATAAATAAACAAATAGATAGGAAGGAAGGGAGGGAGGGAGGGAGGGAGGGGAGGGAGGGAGGGGGAGGGAAGGAAGGAAGTGTTTTTGGCACCAGATGAATAAAATGGGTGCAGTAAAGAAACCAAAATAGCTTTTCCATGAGTAAAGGGTAAAGTTTATTCCAAATACCAAGGCTGTCTCTTGGAAAGTGGTGGCTGGGGGGTTGACTGGATTAATGGATGTGATTTCTAGTGCTATGAAAACATCACTGAAGAATGCTTTAGCTGGTTCAGGGTCTGAGTGCAGGTGGCTTATATAGGGATTCCTACAGGAGGCAGGTATTCAGGTAGGTTAAGTTACCAGAAAAGCAGCCAAAACTCTGTCCTACTGGAACTCTTAGACACTTGCAGAAACAATTCTTAACACTTCTACTGAAGTGTGACAAATCCGAGATATTGTGTTCATACTCCTGTAAATGAGGGTCAGGTTCTCCCTCTAGTCAGGTTGCATGTAGTTAGTCAGGGAGCCACAAGGGGAGATGAAGAGATTCTAAATGGTTTAATTTTTAGTTTTAGTTTAAGTGTTTGGGGATTAGTAGCAGAGGTTTTACAGTGTGGTATATATACTAAAATCCACTATATCAGACATTTCACAGGTTTGATGTGTGAATTCTGTTTCAACATCCAGGTATAAAAGGGGTGGTATGTTAAAGCAACCAGTAAACTTCTCCCACAGTACACCCCATTCAGCCTCCATCGTCTTGTGTATTACACTTTTTTGTCTGAGCACAGTGACTGATAGTCGTTTTTTTTTTTTTTTTTTTAAACAATAAAATAAAGAAAAATGCCAGCAACTAGAAGGTTAGCAGGACAGCCTATATTCTTTACTCTTGGAAACTGTACTGAAGCCACGGGAATTTTTTTTTTTTAATCTCCACCCTTTTCTATTTATTACAGATTTTACCTTCGATGAACCCTTCTGTGGTCAGCCCTTGCCCCTAAACATCAGCAAGCATTCCCATGAATACTTCTTTCCCCTTACATTGCACTAATCCCAGCTCTTAATGATTCTTGAGCTCTCACCTTCTTCCTGTGTAGCCTCTCCTCTCCTGGACTGCTTTCTTAGTGGCTTGAAGAGTCCAAAGCAAGAGAGCAGCAGCCATTGCATTACCTGGGGTCACTAGGAACCAGAAACACTGCTTTCCACACTGATTGAGAGACAAGTAGACTCAGATATCCAGAATGACCAACAAGCCTTGCTAGGCTGTTCTGGAAAGATGTCATGTTCCAGGTAATGGGAGAAGACTCTCCTGTAGGAAGGGAATGTGACTCCAGAGTTCAGGGGAATTTGGAAAACCAAGGTCTACCCAGATGGTTTTCGTTCCTTCCCAACTAGAGCACCAGTTCAGACAAGGACTTCTAGGCATGGCATTTGAGAATTTGGTCTCCTTTATAACCTTTATAGTCCCTGGACCTGATTTTGAGCACATTTTGCTGCCTGTGCACTGGATGCATCTAAATGTTTCTGGGACATCTGAGATAACAGTGGCTAAACAGAATCTGCCTTCTCTTCATCCCATTGTGTGTGTGTGTGTGTGGTGTGGTGTGTTTTGGGTTGTAGTTTGTGGGGGGGCAATTCAAGACAGGGTTTTTCTGTATAGCGCTCTTGCTCTATAGACCAGGCTGGCCTTAAACTCTGCCTCCTGAGTGCTGAGGAGATTAGAAGCATGTACAACCACTGCCTGACTTTATCCCAATTTTTAAATTGTGAGTGCTGGGTGCCCAGAGTTCTTTTCTAGGGATGTTTCTGGGTCAGCTTTGCTATTTGGACTTGTCACAAATCCTGGAGATTTGGTTTAAGTACTTGGGAGTACAGGGGCGAATCCCTGGAAGGACAAAGGCAAAGGATGAGGGGGTGGGAAAGAAGAATGTTAGCACTGGGGAACACCTTGCTTGGTCCTACTGGGGGAGTGAGGATACTGGGAATGTACCCTCTTTATGGGGATGAGGATTGTGCCTGGATTGCTAAACCTAGGCATTAATTGGACCTGGGCCAAACAAAAACGAACATTCCTGGACTAGGTCTTTGCAATTCAATGTCAAGCCCATTTATTGCACATGGCTTTTTTGTTGTTGTTGTTGTTGTCGTCGTCGTTAATTGCAGGGTTTTTCTGAGTGTCACTGACTGCCCTGTACCTCACTTTGTAGACTCAGCTGGCCTCAAACTCACAGAGATCCTCTGGCCTCTGCCACCTGAGTGCTGGGACTAAAGGTGTGCACCACCACTGACTGTATTTAGGTTTTATTTATTTTTTAAAGACAGGGTCTTGCTATAATTGGTAGTCTGGCCTTGAAATCTTGATCTTAGTGCCTTCATTTCCTGGGTGCTTTTCTTTATGTTTTTTTTGTTTGTTTGTTTGTTTGTTTTAGAGTTTGTTCATAGTACTTCTCTTAGCAATGGCAGTTCCTGGGTGGGTAGGGGAGTGGCTTTTACAGAAAAGTGTTAATGTTGCTAATCTCACACTTATCAGGCTGCCTTCTGATTCTCTCAGAACACAGGAAGTATGAGAAGCCATCTAAAGCTATCTCCCACTGACACCCTTCTCCATTTGCACTTGCAAAATACAAAACTTCTTGCTAGGGGAGGGGGTCTAGGCTTGACTTCCCAATAGTAGAGTATCTCACAATTCTTGTTGCTCGTACCCTGCCTGTTTTGATGAGCCATTGTACTTCTTGGTTTGTGGGAAGAAGACCCGAGAAGCTGGCACCTTTGGCTTCCTCTCTGTTGTTACTGATGTAAGTAATAAAGTGCCTGAATCTAAAAAGAGCTCACCATATATATGTATGAATGTATGTATGTATGTATGTATATATGTGTGTGTGTGTGTGTGTATGTCTTGGTGTGCTGCAGTGTACCTAAAACCCTCTCAGGAATCAAGGACTATAACCTGTAACTTCTGTCAAAGCAACTCACAGCCAGCCTTCTGCCGCATGCACTTTGAGAGGTGTGCAGCCTCACCCAAGTT
This sequence comes from Phodopus roborovskii, assembly GCF_943737965.1. NCBI lineage: Eukaryota > Metazoa > Chordata > Mammalia > Rodentia > Cricetidae > Phodopus > Phodopus roborovskii. The sequence goes on from NW_026126997.1 coordinate 42,496, forward strand.
TGTGTGCCCTTCAGGAGGCAAGGAAGGCAGAATGCTTAACAGCAGTCATCTAAAATACAAAAAAACAAAAATTTTGCTCTCAGGCTCAGTGTATCTTGTCTTCCCAGGGTCTATAGCCATTCTGTTGCACCTGAGGTTCCTGCTGATTCCCTTTCCTTCTCCCTTGGGGCTACCCCATAAGTAATGACACCATATCCTTGCTTCAGCCTGCCTCTCCCTGGGTTATTATTTCAGTTATGACACTTTCTCCATATATATATATATATATATATATATATATATATATATATATATATTGCTGGGCCTTCTCAGGTGACACGGTATTGAGCAGTTTTACAATATTCGCAATAAAACTGGTCTGGAATTTTCCTTCCTTGGTAAACATCTGTTACTTGAAAGCTGCCAATAATGTTTCTGAGCCCATAAACTAACTTGAAAAAAAAAAAAAAAAAAAAAAAAAAAAACTTGAGCTCTGATAATATTCAGCAAAACCCTTGAATACTTCAACCAGTGGTTATAATTGCAAACAGTGATCTGAAGTAATCCATTTTAAGAAAGGACAGTAGAGAGAAAAGGGTGGGTGTGGTGTTTGTGAATAATGAACAAACTGTCTCTCTCAGGACAGCTCCCATCAATGTAGTCAAGCCTAAATCTCTTCTTTAGACTAAATGGGGAATTGTAGTGAGATATCCACCCTGCCTGCACCTGTTGCCCATTGGGGGGTGGGGGCAGGTGTGGACATGACCTTCAGGGAGTGGGAGGGCTGGGGCTCGGATGCTGGAACCCAGCTAGTGTTCTTACTTCCTGGTTGGAGACAGAGCATCCGGAGGGATCCTTGAAACTGGAACCTGTGGCGGCGATCATCTGTTTCTGGTGTAAGTTATTTCTCCCCAAATAAACATCCATCAACATCAGCCTGTCACTTCCCAGATCCTTATTTACCACGATTTACCACCCAGCAGAGGTTGCATGACTGGGCTTTCTGCTGTTTGTGCTGGGTCTCTGTAGAGCAATGGGGGAGTGTCCTAGAGGTCTACAGTATGAATTCAGTTGTCTGTGTTGTCTTGTAAAGTTCCTTTTAGTAAGCCACTCTCTAAAGCTGTTTTGCTTTTATATTTTCATTTTTCTTGTGCTTGATAGCCTTACCCATATTTTTGGACTACAAAATAACAATTTAGGCTTATTCTTTAGATGATTATATATTATCCTAAGTTTTTAATTGCTTTGTTTTCTCACATCTTTTAGGTAATGCATATCCATTATAAGGAAATATCTGATGAGTTCTGGCAAATGTGAATCCCCACATAACTACTACAACAATTGGGAAATAGGATATCTATTTCTCAATGCCCCTGCTATAACTCTCCCAGATCTTGAGTCCTTAGCAACCAGTGGTCTGCTTTTTCTTTTGATAGCTCAATGGGCTTTTTTTTTTTAGAATTCATATGATAATATCATAAGTTAGTTGTTAAACGTGGCTTCTTTCAATCAATAAAGTATATTTAATATTTAAGATCTGCCTGCATCTGAGTGGATGCCATTAATATACCTTGTTTGTTGTTGGGAAGTATCCAGTGTGTGGTCTATCATAGCTTGTTTATCCAACCAAATCTCAAGAGTATTTCCAACAATATTTAGTAAACTTCATACATAAAACATTTTTTTTTTAAATTTGCTTGAGTGCCTGCTGTGTGTCATTTGAGAGCCAGCATGAACAAAGTAATGTGTGCCTTCATGGAGCTGAAGAGGGGATCTAAAATACAAATCATAGTAGCTAAATTACACAATTATATGCATTAGTTCCTATGGCTCCTCTAACAAATTGCACAGTCGATGGCTTAAGGTAACAGAAATTTGATCTTACATACAGAAGCCAGAATCCCTAAGTCAAGATCTGGTAAGTTGGGTCATGCTGTGTTCTGCGGGATGTGCCCCAAGGGCCTCTCCTGGTGGTTGCTGGGGACCCATTTGTTCAGTGACTTAAAAACCACATCGCTTGGAGCGTTGTGCTACCCTCACATCTCCTTCTCTTCTGTGTTTTCTTTTCTAAGGACACTTATAATTGGATTTTATATTTAAGGACATGGAAAGCTTTTGCAAGGTGGATAACCTTCGAATAATGAAAAATTGACAATAACATTAAAAGTCGTTTGAGAGTAAGGTGATACAAGTAAGAAGTAGCAGGTTACACTAGAAGTGTTCAGGTGGGAAGAATGTCTGAGACTCAGCAGACTGCAGAGTACACACACCACAGGATAGGGTTCAGAGATCCTGCCTCAGGATTCCTCCAGAGCCCAGATGAAGAAACACCCATTATTTGTGCCCACAGAGCCCCTGTCTCTTTCCCACATACTTTCTCCAAAAGCACTCTCCTGACTAATAGCACTGTGGTTCATCTGGGCTGTCAGTTTTTGTCATAGTTTGTAACTATAATGGGATTATTCACCCTATATATTCCACTAAGTCCTGCTCCATCCACCCCTGGAGTGAGATTTCTGAGGATTCATTTCTGTTTTACAGAGAGAAATCATTTGCTTGTTCTCGTGGTTATATAACATTGTCTTATGTGAACAGCCTATCATTTAATCATCTGCTTTACTACTGATGCACATTTGGAGTTTTCCAGTTTGGGGTAGAACAAAGAATTATATAAACAAAGTGTGGTGTCGTGTGGATATTCAGCAGTAATGGATACTGCTCAGAGTCTCTCCAAGTTGCCAACACTGTAGAAGAGCTTGGTTCTGTGTATGTTTTGGAGGTAAAACAGCCTATCCACCGTGTCTCACAGAAGAGAACTAGGGTTAACTCCAAGTGTTTGCAGCTGGGCCACTGCTAGGTAAGGCTCGGTATCAGCTGGACCAGAAGCAGGGATTTGGGAGTGTAGGTGAAAAGAAGAGAAAGGTGGGAATTTTGTTCTATATAATCCTGAGATGTCAAATGAGGTATCAAAAAAGGGGTAAACATTCAAGTCCCAACCTCAACAGCTTGGTCTGGATTAGAAACAAAGCAATATGAGCATCCATGGAGGGAATTTAAGCCATGGCAGAGGCAGTCTCACCAAGGGAGTGAGTATAGATGACAACACAGAATGCCCTGTCACCATGAAATCTGGGATATGGGAGAAGCAGCAAATACAAAACAGCAGAAGCCTCTAAGGCTACAGGGAAACCTCAAGCATCCTTAGAGGCCTGCTCATGAAGCACATCTGGAAGGAGAGATTTGTCCAGGCAACACAGGTCCAGAGGAAGACTGACAAGGTGCCATGTCAGTTAGGCATGTGCACAGGGCATTGCTTGAGACCATGCTAGCTTTGGTATCTTCCCTCCCCCCCCCCCCCAGTGAGAATTGGCCTGAGTAATTAGAGGAAGTATAAGAGAAATAGGGCTGCCACTAGGTACACATGAGAATGTGCTCTAAGCAAGGACATGAACGCAGTAAGGGAGCTCGCCATGGGATGTCTGAAAAGAGGACACAGCAGTGTAGACATGAAGTATCGATGGAACAGCAGGTGGCATGCTGTGCCTGGAACTGTGAGCAGGGAAAATAGTGGGAAAGTTGGCCAGGGAAGCAATGAAGGGCCAGGTCACATAGCCTCTCAGAGGTCACTGCAAGTGCTTTTGTCCATTGTGCCGAAACGGGGAAGCTCCTCAGAAGTTTAGGGCCCAAGGGTGACATATTTTGTCTTAATTCGATAAGCTTCAACATCATGATTAGTAGTGATGTGTCACATGCTTCCACTTTAATCTCCAGAGTACAGTGAGTTCTCCTGTTGCCCCTAAGTCATATCAGCATTGTGCTGGAGGTCTAAACCAGAACAGAAGGCTAGAAAACAAAATGGCCAGCATTCATAGATGGTATGGCTTAGAGATGACAGGATTGTGCATGTTAAAGACAGCACTGCAGGGTTATAAAAGGAGAGCCTGGCACTGCTAGAGCCTACCATACCACTTGGTGGAAGTTTCCATCTGTAGGAAAACTACAGTTTGATTTGAGTGGCCTTTACAGCACCAGTTGACACACTGATGGAAGCCTACAATCATCACAGAGGATGTAAGTTTTCTCTGTGACTGTCAGATCAAACTCACAAAAGATTCGGTGAGTGGAGCAACACATTGGACCCAGTAAATGTAGCATGCACACCCTCTTTGCTCGGTATCCCATCTTCTTAAGCACAGCATTGGTGTGCTATCATGGAAATCAAAGCCTAATGGCTGGTTCTAAAACAGTCTAGTTTTATAAAATCCCCAAATGCTATGTCCAGAGTAGTGAAAATGTACAGGTTATAGCTACATATAGCATGTCTGACAAGTAGAGAAAGTAAAACATGAAAAAGATGTTATAAAATTCAGATCTACATAAATCAATGGTATGTGGGAAGGTATAGTAGTATCTTGCCTTGTTCCTGTGACCAAATACTTGACATAGCAAAACGAAAGCAACAACAGAAAAACGCTTAAGGGAAATAGGGCTTATTTTGGATATATAGTATGTCTTGGTAGGAAAAGCCTGGTAGCAGGAGTGTGAATCCTTTCCATTGCCTCTGTAGTCAGGAAGCAAGTGAGGCCAGAGCATAAAACTTCAAAGCCTGACCCTAGTGGTCCTCTTCCTCCAGCAAGACTCCACCTCCTAGGGGTTCAACAATGTGCCAAAACAGACTACTGAGGAGCAAACTGCCCATCACACAAGTCTATGGTGGTAGTTTACATTCAAACCACAGCAGAATAAAAATCCTGGAAAAAAAAGGTAATAAAATTCTAAAATCTGTATTTTAAAAGTTGGATTATATAATCTGGGGGGGGGGAGGATTGTGTAAATTTGAAGTAGATAGGGTATATCCTTGAACCCTGAAGGCTTTGTATTTTGTTGCCTGTGTGTTAATTATGTAAACATTTGCTTTGTTAAGTTATTCAACTTAATGTGACTTTTCAGAGGTTGTGACATGCCACAAGGAAAAATACTGCATAAATGAAAACAAAACAATAGACATCAATAAAAAATAAGAAACTGTATATGTTATATATTAAGAAATGGAAACAAAAATCAGAAGAGAAACTGTGGAAGAGTATCGTTCCTTGTAATACTGCAGGAAATATGTTTAACAAATTGCTCCTAGATAGTTCTTGAGCTATTTCCAGGCAATGTGGCATCTCAGCAAGCAGGGGAATGTTTTGGACTCCTTGAATGCATGAGAAGAAATCTGTGTGGCATGTATAACAAAACTATCTTCAATGTAATTCAGAGTGATGGTGCACACTTATAATCCTAGCACTCCAAGGAGAGGCAGGATATGCAATCTCTCTCTCTCACTTTCTCTGTCTCTCTCTCTATCTCTCTCTCCCTCCTTTCCTTCCCCTCCCTCCCCACTTACTTGATGATCTGAATTTATTTTGCAGAGGAAATTTTAAAAGTAGAAAAATCAGAAGTTGACAGTAAATGGTGGCAGTGATGGTATTGGGAGATTGGAAAATGGAGGAGTGGTACAGAAGGGAAAAGTTCAATGATATACATAAAGGTTAATAAAATGATTGATGTAGATGGTGGTGTACACCTTTAATCCCAGCACAGAGAGGCAAGCAGAAGGCCAGCCTGGTCTACAGAGTGAGTTCCAGGACAGCCAAGGCTTATACAGAGAAACCCTGTCTCTAAAAACCGAAAATAATTAAAATAAGATGAGTGACAGGGAAGTACTGATAGGACTCTTGCTTCCTGAAAAGGGCAGTATGTACCTGTTGCCATGACATCCTTAAGATGCCAGATACTTAGGGACAACCTATCAACCTCATTTTCCCCCTTGAGACAAGCATCTGTAGATTTGGGATGTTGAGGTTATTGTTTTATTTTTTAAGACAAGACTGCTGTTTAATCCAGTTTGGATGTGATTGTGATGATATCTTGCTTGCACAAATAAGGGCTGTCTGAAGGTCAGAGAATGGAGCTTGCCACTAGCTAACCATAGAGATCTGGAGGTCTGTACAGACAGAAAGGAAGTGAAGTAGCTGGGCGGAAACAGGACATAAGCTGGGAGAAATTGAAATTGCTCTCTTGACTGCTGAAGCACTAAGGAGATAAGGTGTGGTGGCGGCTTGCTCCTTCTCTCTGATTGCTCAGCATTTTCCTCTATATATGACTCCAGGTTTTTACTACTTAGACCAATTAAGAGCTCCATTTACAAGTATGTGATCTCTTGATTCTCCTAGTTTGACTTCCCAAGTGAGTGCTGGGAGATCAGGTATGTGCCATCTCTCCCGGCTTGCTTTTATTTTTTAAAAGTCTCACAAATGATTCTGATGTGCAGTCAAGTATAAAATCTAATATGCCCAGTTGGGATGCCTATGAACCGAGAGAGAGAGAAGGCCAGCCTATAATCACTAAGAGTACAAAAGCGGCACACGTACCTTGATAGTAACCAAAAGCTCTCTAATTGAACTTACCTGCTCAACAATATAGAAAGCATGCCTGGTTCTAGAAACGTAGCCAACTACCCAAGGCTAGTTAAGTTGTGGTCTTAGAGGATAAATTACAACCACCACTGTACTAAAACAACATAATTCCTAACTACATTATAAATATTTGTTCATATACTCACATATGTAAGTGTAGTCCTCACCCTCATCCAAGGAACTTCTTTTTTGCAGTCAACAGAAACCACTACATAAAAACCACAGCTAAGTAAAATGCCTAATTGTGGGAACACAATCCCAAGGAGTACATGTACAAAACAATTCCTGAAAGTAAGGCTTTTGGGGACTTTGCAGAAGGAGGGGTGGAGAGATTGATAAGAGTCAGGTGTTGAGAGAATGCTGTGAGAATGTGCCTCCTAGTAATGTCAGAAGCTACACCTATAATTTCTCTCCAACATGACTGCCTAAGTATGCAGCTACAGTGGCCTGGAGGAAGCTCCCAAGGCTTCAACTCTATACAACTACAGGCAACCAAGGAATACTGAGAAATAGTCTTCTCCAGGGAAGAGCACACCAGTTGATTATCCAATACTATGTGGTCAACACTGAAAACATAATACAAGTAACACTATACTGACTAAGCATGCTGTATTTAAGAATGTATATGTGCATGCATATTTACTTGTGTGTATGTGTGTGCATGTAGCAACCACTGATAAAAAAAAAAAGGCCATGAATTCTAAAGCTAAAGGAGGGGGTATATGGGAGGGCTTGGAGGGAGGGAAGGGTAGGAGAAATGTTTTAAATATATTGTAATTTCAAAAACTAAAAGATTTTTTTTTAGGCCAGTATGTTTTTAATATCTCAACATGCCTGTAAAATCCCTGGTACTCTTTAAAATGGACCTGAGTGTCTGTACAAGCCCCCCCCAACACACACACACACACACACACACACACACACACACACACCATGATGCCCACATTTTATGACATTTATTTTGAGTATTCAGAGGTGAAAGGGATCCAATATACTTTCAGCCCTGAGCTTGTGAAACAAAGCACATGTGTTTCCTGGCAACGTGGGTCTTACAGCTTCTGCTGTTGTGAGATGAAAGAGCAAACACACCAGCCCAGCAGGACTCAGTGATACTCCTTGGGGCTTACTAGTGGAGCCAGCATGGCCCCAACAACATTTTGACCCTGGAAAATATTTCCACAGTGTTCCAGCTATTTTCCCCAGCAGACCATGCCTTCAAGTTAGTCTTGATTCTTGTTCCCATCAAAAATAGTTGAGGTGAAGGAGTAAATTTAGCCAAGACCAACAAAATCTCTGAAGGCCTCACCACGGTTCTCTCAGTCCCCTGTTTCCATAACACGTGGCTGGGTCTTGCCAAACCCATCTCAATCAGCTGAGTGGTCATGGTGAGAAGCCAGAGTGTTTTCTAAATAAGCTTATTCCTACATCTGCTTGAACTGACCTGGAAAATATATTTGTTCCATTTGGGCCTTTCTGAGCAAACAATGTCCACTTTGTGTTGTGTATACCACCTAATTATTTCAGAGTCCACAGCGTCAATTCACAGAAAATGATCCAGGCTACTTATACTCTTTTCCCAGTTGTCCTTTGGAGGTGAGTATACACACTAAGGAACACACTATACTGAAGTTATCTGAGTTGAAGTCTTAGAGAGCTATGCATTTTTATGTCTGTATGTTAAAGAAATAGATGTTTATTGTAGCATTTCCCCCACATTGTTTTTAGATTAAGACCTCTTTGCTTTCAATCTTATAATTGTTTGATTTTTCTTTCCTCAACTTTGTCAGTCTCACAGCAGAAACAGCAGGAAACAGCCAGAGCCTGTAGCTGTCACCCCAGAACCAACTCTGTGGTTGCCACCTTGCCTTCAGTTCTGGCTAGCAATTTCTTGCTGCCCTGGGGACTGTCTGCCTCTTAATACTTTTTTTTTTTTTACATAATCTAAATTGCTTGGAATTGTTCAGAGAAGAGTCAGGACTGACTGTCCCCCATTTTTAAAATGCAAAATATAGACTGAGAAAGGTTATATACTTTTCAAAAAGCATGCATTTTCCCCTAAATTGTGTCAATAACAAGTACAACTATTATATAAGTGAATTTTATCCTGTCACTGTGTGCACATACATATGTCATATGAAGATTAAATTAAACAATACTCTACAAATAACCAGAGGAAAATATAGAAAGAATAATATTATCTCAAAATGAAACAATTAGACCCTAGACTCTCCTCAAATTTGGAATGATCCTTGTTCCTTTGCCTTGCTGAGTGCTGGATTACAGGCATTCCATCACACTCAACCTTTCTTTTGTTCTTTGTATTGGTGATGAATTTTTAACAATGTTTCCTTCACCAGACTATGTAAGAATATGAGCAATTTGCCAGGCATTGGTGGCTCATGCCTTTAATCCCAGCACTCAGGAGGCAGAGGCAGGCAGATCTCTGAGGTCCAGGCCAGCCTAATCTACAGAGTTAGTTCTAAGATAGGCTCCAAAGCCACAGAGAAACCTTGTCTTGAAAGACAAAACAAAACCAACAAAAAAAGCAACATTTTTCATAACAGCATGAAACTGTAAGTAATCCAAATATATGTCAGTAGCAAAGCATTTAAGTATAAAGCATTTAATTGTATAAGTACTGGCATAAAAAAGAAAGTAAGAATGAAAGAAAAACTCTAAAACTATAGCTCTAACACCAATGTAAATGTGAGGTCAGTTACCAAAGAAAAACCACTGCCATAATGTGAAGTTTGAATGTAGATAAAATTAAGATGTTTTCAGGAGTTTGTGCTTAGTGGATTTACAGAAAAGTAAGGAAGGATCTGTAGAGACCTAGATGTCATTACCACCATATTCCTTTGTAAAATAAATAAATAAATAAATGCATAAACGGAGTGATGAACAGAGGCTACAAATGTAGGCTACAAATTTATATAAAGAGTTGGTGGCCTGTAGACCTAAGAGGTTTTAAAAGTTGTTAGTAGACCTTGAGGGTATGTGTAAACAGAGAAAGGGAGGGAACATGGAGGAGAAGGAGATCTATAAGTAATTCCACGAAGAGAAAGGTGACTGTTAGGGAGTTCCTGAAGCCCAAGAAAGAAGTGAGAGCACATGCCGAAGATAACAGGAAAGGAAAAGTAATCTTCAGGTAGGAGAGAGTTTCCCCTTAGCCATCTATGTAATTATATGGGACCTTTGCTAAGCAATAAGTGGGATAAGAGATGTGGGAAGTATCATTTGAGGCACACAGAGATAAGATGACCCAGAGCCACAGGTCAACACCTCTAACAGAGATGCTGACATCTTGCACCTGGGCTTGCCCAAGGATCCAGAGCTCTTGGGGTTTGTACTGCAGAAGGAATGGGGGAAATGTGGGTAGGAGCAAGATGTTTAAACTGATGGACTACCTGTGAGGTCTAGACAGAAATGGAAACTTTGGAAAAACAGAGAGGGCCAGAAGCAGGGTTTGGTGAGACAGCAGAACCTGGAGCCCATGAGACAGAAATGTGAAACAGGAGCCCAGGTCTGATGAAGGGACATGAATTTCCCATCCTGTAGTGATTGTTGCCTTAAGGGATGGAGTCACCTTTGATACATGTGACTGACCTTCCTGGCAGAGGATGAGGTGCTGTAGCTCTGGAGAACCCTGACATGCCCTTGGTCAGCACCCAAAGAAGGAGCAGAGGCAATGAGAAAGTCACATCCTTTTCTGAGGAAGCAGTGCAGCATGCAACATAGGGCTCCATCCCACGCAGCTGCCTGCAGTCTAAACATAGAGAGGAATACTGCATGGCAGGTGTTATCACTGAACTTCCAGGCCAGGACTGCCTAGTGGAAATTGTACAATGATGTTCTATGTCTTTCCAGTCCACACACAGAAGCCACCAGCTACAAGTGGCTAAATGATTGCTATAATTAACAATAAATTCCAGGCTCTTTCTTGACAAAAATAGGCTGAGCTGCAAGTTTGTGGTGCTGAGGAACACTTGGCAACTGAAATTCCAAATGAAAATGCGATGTACACTAGTTACTGTAGTGAGGCTACTCTGGACGTAATATTAAAATCCTGGAGACTATAAGGATTTGGGAAGCTTCTGAAAATGTCAGAGTACCTAGTGTGAGACATATGACCTAGGAAATACAGGAGAAGAGTCATTTTAAAATTCTTAATATCTATCTAAAAATACATAAGAAAAACAATAGCCCCATATACATAATAATATCAATGTTTCAGTTTTACTTTCAAAATTTTTTATTAATTAAATGTGCATGCATTTGTTCCTGAGTGACAGGAGCCTTCAGAACCGAGAAGAAGGTATCAGATCCCTTGTTAAAAGAATTACAGATAGTTGTGAACCACCATGTGGGTGCTAGGAACTGAACCTGGGGTCCTCTAACTGCACTTAACCACTGAGCTAGCTCTTGGTGCCCCAGGCCCTGCAGAACTGCATTTGTTCTGAAAAGTGAATTGTATGTGTTCCTTTGGGACTGTGGCTGATATGTCCTATTCATCCTTAGAGGTAGGTTTCTCACCTGCAGCAAAATGCTATGTATTTTTAGACTTAAGAGTTAAAACTCTGTTTTGTAGAACCCAGGTATGCAAGGGTCAAATTCCTCAGGGCTCATTTAAAAAAAAGTCCTCAAAACTTTCCAAACAAAGCTAAGGAGTGAGTTTGGACTTTATCTTGTGGGGAACTAGAAGCTCTAGATAGTAGTTAGGTAACAATGAAAATCAGCAAGATGAGCAAATGATTGAAAGCTGCATGGCCTTCATATTAATAAGGTAAGAATTTAGAATCCCGGGATGCACTTAGTGGCCCACACCCATGCAGTCATGGCCCCTTCTTCTCCTCTTTAGGAAAGTGCATAACATGAACTTCAGTGTTGCTATTGTCATAGATGCTGTAAAAGTAAAGTCTGAAGAAAGGGTTCTCCCGCAAGCCAGAGTAGGCTTCTCTGAGCACTAAAGCTTGTCTGAAAACTCAGCTTCTGGGACACCAAGCACCCAAAAGAGAAACAAACACATCAAAGAGCTGAGTTTGCTCTACCGCCCAATCCTCTACAGAGCTCTGAGTAACCAGTTAGGGCATGTGGAGGGATTTTGAGAATTTGTTTTATTAAATACAGTCATTGCTGAGGACTAAGTTATTGTATAAATATCTAAAGCAGAAGTAAAAGTTAAAAATCATTTCCAGTTATTTGCTACTCTTTACTATATGCTAAGCTCTTGTGGCTACCCATGTCACTGTACCTGCATGGTGAGAACTCAACATGATGGTTTACCACTAAATGTCTTCTCCCCAACCCCAACTAGTGATATATTGGAAGCTCAAAATAGCACAGAGTTGGGGTATTTGCACAAGCAGATGAGAGATTTTTCTGCAAAAAGGTAATATACATCTGTCAGTCTACCATTAATGTTCACACAGTACATCACTCTCTCCGAGTAGAGGTCCCCCACGACCACCCACTTTGTAAGTATAGTAGTCCATCACTCAATGAATCATCTCAGATAAAAGTTACCAAGTGCATGTTTAGGGTGGTGTGGTGATGTGACTACTTTATTTGCATTTACTTGGACTGGGTAGTTTTTATATTATACACACACACACACACACACACACACACACACACACACACACCACAGAGACACAAAGGCAGAGATTTTCAGTTACTGGGCCTCACATATTGGGATTGCTTCCCAAGGAAGGCTAAGACCAGATGCTGGCCTGGTCCCTGGGGTAAGGACTAAAAGAAGGGCACTGCCACCATTGTACCAACAAATCCCATGGTAACTGTCCTGGGTATCTTTCTGAGGTGTCCAGTTCCTAAATGTCACTATGTGGCTAAGAATCCTATAGGAGAACTTATTTGTGATACACAAAACATAAGTACATAGCTGGAGGCAGCAACAGCTGTTTTATACAAACTATTCACCATCGTGCCATTAGGTAGACCCTCTACCAGGATGGCTGGGGCTGGAGATGGCTCATTGGGTAAAAGGTCAGGGACAGTGGCACATGACTATTTCTCCCAATACTGAGGAGAGGGAAAATATGGAGACAGGAGGATCCCTGCAGTGCATTAACCAGCCAGCCTAGCAGAATCCTTGAGATCCAGGTTCAGTGAAGGGCAGTTTGTAGGCAGTAACTCATTCACTGCTGAGAATAGCTTTGCGAAGGGGTTGACTCCTCAGGAATATCTTCATAAACTTGGACTTCATAAGGAAGAAGTTGGGCTTTTTGTTGTTGTTTGGGATTTTTTGTTTTGTTTTGTTTTTGTTTGCTTTTTGTTTTTGTTTTTTGAGACAGGATCTCTCTGTAATCACTATGTTAAACCAGGCTGGTCTCGAACTCACAGATTCTTCTGTCTCTCAAGTGCTAGAATTAAAGGCATCTACTACTCTCCTGGTAGGAAAAGATTGTGTAAAGTAAGACATGAGGGGAAAAAAGGGTCATGAAGACAACTATTTTAAAAAGATTGATAGATTTGTGTGTTTTTAATATTTATTTTTATTTTTGTGTATATGTCTGTGTGTATATACAAGCACATGCATTACAGGTGCCCTCAAAAAAAAAAAAAAAAAAAAAAGAAGCCATCAGATCCCCTACTACACCTGGAGCTACAGGTGGTAGTGAGCTCATCATATGGATGCTGGAAACTAAACTCTATTCCTTCTGCTTACTTGTTTACTTTTTGAGATAGGGTCTCCAATAACAGGCTAGCCTTGAACTTGCTATGTAGCTGTGTAGCTGAGGATGACCTTGAACCTCTGATCTTCCTGTTTCTACCTCCCAAGTTCTGGGAATATAGGTATATACCACCATACATACACAGTTTATGGAGAGCTAGGAATAAATCCCAGGGTCGAATGCATATTAGGCAAGCACTCTAAACACTGAGCTACACACATCTCCAGCACAAATTGAACTTTCTTGAAGTTAAGAATTCTCTCCAACAGAATACACTTAAAATGGGCCAGAAAGGCAACACAGTAAGAAATGAAATAGTTGGTATATAAAGCAGACATAGGGCCATTAGCCAAAGTAGGGAAACAAATGCAAATCAGTAGAAAAAGACAGCCCAGTATAAACCTATCAAGGGCTCAGGCAGACATTTCAGAAACCCCGTGCTCTTTTGATGGCCCAGTAAGCAAGTGAACAGGTTGCAGACTTGTCAGTTGTCAGGGAAATCAACAGGCAAAAGGAAACATCAGTGCACAGTCATAAGTCTACACAAAAGTCTAAAACTGGAACGGCACGGCAGTGCCAGTAAAATGGTAAGGTCACTTGCTTGGCTCCTACAAATTGTCTCTGACTTCAACTCATTCTGTGGCTCCTGCCCCCAATAAATGCTTTTTTAAAACACACACACACAAACACATACACATACACAAACACACACACACACACACAGAGAGAGAGAGAGAGAGAGAGAGAGAGAGAGAGAGAGAGAGAGAGAGAGAGAGAGAGAGAGAGAGAACATGCTACAATGTACACACTAGTTCTGTTCATAGTAGCCACAAACTGGAATAACACAAATATCCATCAGCAATAGACTGGAACTAGGCATGGGGGGAAACAGACAGGGGTGGGGTGGGGGAAACGTATAATCTGAAGCATAAATAGCCTGAGTGCCTTCTGCTCTTTTGTGCCTGCTTTCTTTACTGTTTGAAGGTGAAAAGTTCTGGGATAGGTAGTTTAAGCTTGTGGGGGTGGAGTAGCAGGGATTTCTTTTTGTTTTCTATTGCAGACGAAACAGTCAGAGGTATTAAATGACTTGCCCCAAGTCAGAGAACTTAACCAGTGGTGGAGTGGAGACACAGACCCAAAGCCATAGTCCCTACTTCACATGACCTGTCAGGCCTACATGACCCAAAATGGATGACATTCCCCTATATATGGAGTTCGGGTGGGGGGGATGGGAGGGGAGGGTGATTAGGGTGCATGTGAGAGGGCAGAGAGGGAAAAAGGGAGGGAGGGAGAGAGGGAGAGGGGACTGGGATTGACATGTAAAATAATCAATTAAATAAAAAAATGCTTTGACTCCAAAATTTAAGGTCAAGGACAAGTTACTGGGCAAAAGGATTTCTATTTTTGTTTCCACAGAAAATGAAAAGCTGTGGATTCCTTCCAGACTAATGTGGTTTGATCAAGCCAGACTGCCTGAAACAGAGTACCAGGTGATCCTACATTCAAAACAGCTGGACAATGCAGACTTACAGACTACAGCCAGGATTTATGCAACTTCTTAGAATCCCCTAAGACAGCACCCCTTACCAGCAGGAAGTAGTTTGGAAAGAACGATGTCCAAATTCCCAAATATTGTCTATACATGTTTGTTTTCATTTAAATGGACTTGTTTATAAAAATAAATAAATAGATAGATAAAAATTTAAAAATATATTATTATGCTCTATAAAACAGAAATATTGTAAAAAGAGTGAATACGGTAACTTCCTTCCACTTTTTGTCATATATATCTCTCCTCCAACTAGAATGCTTCCATTTGCATTGCTAAACTCACAACATATTCCTCTGTCTTAGATCCCCACCAGCTCCCAATCACTCTGAACTGACACACCTGAAATTTGGCTTCCCTTGTAACTCACTACAAAGGGTACTCAATTCTTCCTGAAAGATGGATATTATTGTTCATTTGCTACAGCAGTTAGCAATGAAACACAAACAAGAAACTCAATGAGGCCACCTGGAGTTCATTGTTGGAGGGAAAAGAAGGGTGGTGAAAAAAGTTAGCCAACACAGAGCAGAGAAGAGGGAGAGAAGAGGTATCCATGGTGTGGCCATGTTGGGCATGCATGTCCTGCCCATAGTTTGGGGGCAAGGTCAGCACAATGCCAAGATTGCAACATATATGCTTTTGATAAGCTGTCTCAAGAGGCTTCCCTCCTCTTCAGTAATAACCCTATCCAGAATTTCCTGTGATAAAGAAAATGGTTGGTAAAGGTCTGGAGCCAATCGGAATAAAGCAAAACTCAACACAACAAAACTAACTAGGATGTTAAAACTCACATAAATTCAAATTTTGCAGAAAGATCTCTAAATAATCAAAATCAGGAAGAACCTGTGCTATCCCAGTAAGAATGACTAAATATTATTCTTTCTATTTATCATTATGTTTGCTCATGATGTGCATTTGAGGAATGCAGATGCCATAAGATATATCTTCTATGGATGTGTTCTGGTGATTGAGCTCATGTCTTCAGGCATATATCATGGAGGTGCAGATGCCTATACCTACTAAGTTTCCCATACAAGCCCCTAAATATCTGTATGCCTGCTGTCTCAAATAAGGCAGCAACACCCGTACCTCTTGTTCTCACTGCAGAAAGATCAGTGCCATTCAATTTACCCTGATATGATTATTCAGAGCCTCAGCGATTTGTAATAACTATTCCTCATGTATCCCAAATGGTTTTATATTTCCCAAAGGTGAAAATTTAATCCCGGCCCTCAGGAGGCAGAGGCATGTAAATGTTTGAGTTCAAGTCAGACTGGTCTACAGAATAAATGCCAGGGACAGGCACTGCTATACAGAGAAACTGGGTCTTGCAAAAACAGCATATCTTTCATGGGGCTATAATTCAAACAGTGGTATGTGTTTAGTCATTGTATCCTTGTCTTTTTTTCCACAGGAATTCCTTGAAAACACAGAATAGCTATGTGACATTGAGGTACTTGTTTGTGAGAAATTAAGAAAAATCAATAAAGTTTAAGCTGTGCTTATGTACACTGTTGTTTTTATGTAAAAGTTGCATGAAAAATTAAAATTGTTTCAGAGGTTAATTTGTATAAATTAATGTATTTACCATTCACTTTTTCTAGAACGTTGACAATGTTCTTTAATAGTAAATTCTTCCCAAAAGTAGCCTGAAATATAAGACCAGAATATATATCATATATTAATTGAAATAGTACAGAATGTAAGTTAATATATTAAAAAATTCTAAGAACTATGCCTTATTCAACTAATTTTGTCTTTACTCAATTGAAATTAGACAATAGTATCAATAAGCAAGGATACCTGTCCCCTTATTTTCAAGCAAGAAGGAAAATGCAATCTTATCTTTAGCAGTGAGATTTCTCCAAGTGGGCAGCATCACATACTTGTAGACCATTTTATGGGGCGTATTCAGCAAAGCCCACTCTTCCTGAGTTAAATTGATGTGCACATCATCATAGGTCACTGCATCCTAAAATAACCCATACATGTGAGGAAGAGTAAGTGTGATACTCACATTAGAAATGTCTTCTTCTTTTCCAATATAGTTGTAAAATCCTGGTACTTCTCCCACTTACATCATGACATGGTCTTCATGCTGTATTCACCTAGTCATTTTAGTGGGAAATGAATGGGAGTTAAACATGCACCATTTCTTGGCTCTTCAAATTGCTTATAGCCCTGAGAAAGAAATCACAATGAAGAGTCATAAAGGGAGAGGAAAGCTTGCAGAACAACACTACTGAGAACTCATCTGAGAAACTATATCATAGGCCCAGCCTATCACAGCAATACCCCAGACCCTGGTAGTAACTTCTGTCTTTGTGAGGTTTGTATTGTTGTGAAGAGACAACACAGGCCCTGACAACTTTTAAAAACAAAACAAGAACAAACAATAAAATCATTTCATTGAGGAGTCTCAGTTAAAATATCAGAGGTTCAATTAATCATCATTATGGCAGCATACAGGCAGCTAAGGTTCTGGAAGTTATAGTCCTAAAAGCTTAAGCAGTGGCAACAGGAAGTTGACTAATAACACTGTGCAACACCCTGAAGATAAGAAACCTCAATTGTGTGACCCATAGAGTCATACTTCATCTAACAGTGAAAAGCCAACTCTAAAGAAAAAAAAAAAAAAAGGTACACTTCCTCCTACTGTCACTCGTATGATCACAGACTGTGGACTGAGAGCTGTGAAAACTTCATGGCACCAAACTAGACTCCCTGAATGTGGGTGACATTTATGTGACTGATATGCTGAGGGGCCCCTGTCAGTGAAATCAGGATCCATCCCAGGTCCATGAACTGGCTTTTTTCGAGGCCACTACCTGTGGTGGGATAATTTGAACATTCTTGATCCATGATGGAGTGCCTTACTGCTTTCTCAGCTTGGTTTGTCAGAGTTAGTAGACTATTGAAAATAGGTCTTTTCCCTTTGAGGAGTAGATGGGGGACCGAAAAAGAAAAGATACTTTTCTAGATTAGGCCTTGCCTAGTATCTAACAGCCAACCCTCCTTCATCCACCCCAGTTTTGAGATCACAGTGTCTAATGTCATGCATGGGCTTCTCAAATTTTTAGGAAGTTTTGAATGAAAAGCCTAACTATACGGAAAAATTTTAAAAATTAACTCTTTAAAGAAACAACAAAATTGTTTTGAACATCACAAAATTTAAGCCTAAACATATATAATTTTTTACTTTTACAAAAAAGCCCCATACATTTAGGTAGCTATGTGTAGTGCAAACTTATAATTGTAGCACTTGGAAGTATGTACCGATGACTGCTATTACCTCCAAGCTAGCCTTGGCTACAAAGCAAGACCCTGCCTCAAAACAAATAAATATAGATAAAGAAACTTAAATGTAACCATCTCATATTTAATTAGTGAAAATTACAAACCAGTGGGATGGTACACGCCTTGCTCAGCATTCATAAACTTGAGACAGGGGTCACAAGTTAAAGGCCAGAAAGGACTGCATTGCTAAGAGCCTATCTTGGAAAAAGAACAAATAAGATGAAAATAAACAAAACATATATTTACTTCACCACAGTTAAAAAGAAGAAAATCATATCTTACCATTCTGGCTGCTTCTGTTGCTGTGCTAAAACACTGACCAAACACAAAGCAGGCCAGAAAGGGAGCTTACTTAGCTTACACTCCAGGTCACTGTCCCTAATGAGAATTACAGCAGTGACTCAAGCAGGACAGTGGGAAGAAACTATGGAGGAATGCAGTTGTCAGCTCATCTCTGGTTCTCTCACTTGCTCACAGTACCTTCTTTATGCAGCGCAGTTCAACCTGGTTCACCCTATGTTGATCAACATAATCTCACACAGATGTAACCAAAGCACAATGGATGAAAACTCAGCCATTAAATTGACAACTAATGTGAATTACAGCATATTGTAAATTTTCAGATGTCCAAAAAGACCCCAATACTAATTTGCAGCCTACAATGACATACTTCTGTGGTAATTGTCTATAACATTCTGCCTTTAAGTAACTGTCATATTTTTAAATATGTATTTACCACTCTGGAGCTCTAGCGAGGAAACCTGTTATGCTCCTTCATGCTGATAGTTTTTTCTACACATTTCAGGACACAGGACAACCTCATGTCATACTTGAGCAAGTGGGCCAGTGGACAGAGGTATTTAAACTAACAAAATATTTATGCCATACAGTCCTTCCTGTAAGCTGTTTATAAAGGTTAATCCTCTATTATCAAAGGGAGTTTTCTGTACCTCTTTGTCCTTTACAGGTGTAAGTCTAACCGACTAAGTTAAAACCAGTTACAGTCAGGCTGCAGGGCTCTGAGTAAAGCATCCCTCCACAGACTCTCACCTTTTATCCACTTTTCCAGACACATTAATTAATTACAGGGATAAACCATCACTCAGTCACCTATGTGTTTAAGGCAAGTAACTAAACACAAATTTTGTATACTAAGGTATGCTGAACAGTAAGACAGCCCTCAAATGCTTAGAGATCTAGAGAATAAGGCATTTAAAATGTTTAATTAGAAAGCTCTCATAACAGAAAGACAGGCCAGCTGCTGGCAACACACATTTCCTCCAAGACACTGATGAAGCTCCACCCACAAAAGTTGCAACACTAGCTACTGAGCAATACTGCCTTTCATCTCAACTGCTGCCAAGGGTTCTAAGGACCATGGACAAGCTGGCAGCTGACTTTCTCCACGTTGCTTGGGCCAATGGTAGGTAAGTCTTCCAAGCTTCCTAATCCACATGTCTCATGCCATCAGCAGAAGGCAGACATCCTTAAAACCTCTGACTTCAACAACCGTGGAGGACCTAGGGGTAGCTGTCTATGCCACCAATAAAACTCACTGAATTTTTTTGATCTTCCCTCTTTCTCTGGAAGGGATGGGCAGAAGGGAAAACACTGTCCTTGTTGCTTCTTTTAACTCAAGAGGTTGAGAGGAAAAGATGCTTATGGAGCTGGGCAATAACTGCTCGCTCAGCTTGCCTTGGTGGAAGGCCGAATAACACTGCTGTTTCTCACCATAGAAACAGCACTGGTGCAGGTCTCCAGTGAGACCACATTTTTCTGTGAAAGGGTAGCCTAGCTCAGTCCCATTTGGGTAAGTGGAGGCCCCCAGTTCTTTGCTTTGGTTTAAAAAGAACCCAAACTGGAGGAAAGGCTGTGTCACACAAACAAGTTCTCAGGTACGACTCTCACCAAGTCCAGTACATAAAGCAAGATCAGCATTAAGAGGAGAAACTAGCAAGTGTCCTGAACAATCTCAGCTCTAGAAGGTGAACCCAAGTCTGGTCGTCCAAAATTATCTTTCATTATATAAACTTTAGGGTCAGACTGGACTTCAATAGTCCATCTCTTGGAAACAAGTAAAACAAATATCAGAGGCAGCAAGGAAGGTTTCCCAGGGACACAGGCAATCACTTCACCAGAAAGTAAAAGAGCAGGTGATGTGGCCCTTTGTTGTTGAAGCAAAAGCTTTGCTCCCCAATGCCTCACCACTAGCAGGATGCCAGGAATTGTCAGCATTCACCTTTCTGCCTTCAATTCAAAGGACACTCCACAGCCTCATACAGGCTCCCCTCAAGACCTGTACCAGCTCTTCATCATCCATTTGAATATCTCATCCTGCAGGTATCTCCACCTGCCCCCATGTCTATTGGAGATGCTGCTAGTGTCTTTTCCTCGATGGGAACCTAAAATACAATTTTATCCTTATTCTGAGATTTAATGGATGAAATTTTTATATTTCTATGCAACAGACTCATTAGATTTTGCAAGGTATACCATTATCTCCATACACACAGAGAGGATCCTGCAGGACACTCTAGAATAGCAGTTCTCAACATCTTTGTATGGACCATTTTGGGTGTTCAAATGACACTCTCAATGGGGTTGCCTATGACCATTAAAAAACACTGACATTTGTGTAGCATTCACAACTTGAATATTTACGATTGTGAAGTAGTAACAAATTATGTTATGGTTTGGGATCGGCATGCCAGGAAGAAGGAAGCATTATGAAGTTTGACAAACTCTGTTGTAGAATTACATTGGAAGAGCCTCAAGAGGGCTCTGTGGATGAATTCATTCTGCCCAGCAGAGATTCCAAGGGTTGCTTCAAGTGAGGAAAAGAATTCTCAAGGCAGGGTGGGCATTATTTCCCTGGTTTGAGTGAGCATTTACACCTTCTAACATTTTAAAAAACACATTTATTTTATTATGTGCATTGATATATTGTCTCTGATTTGACTTATGAAATAAAGAAAGGTAGAAAAAGAAAGACTGACTTTGGAATCAGAATCCGAATTTCTTCACATACTAAACCAAGTTCAAACAAGCACCACAACTTGTTTGTTCTGTGTAAGCATACACTACTAGACTAGTTCAGCTGTCCAGCAATTCAGGAAGTTTCATCTGAACCCCAGGCCAAGCTCCCTTTGATCTTCTTCATTTATTTTTGATTTTTACCTTTATGAAGGCCAGGTTAATTATTTATCTCTAGTTATTTTTGATTGTGTAGGGAGGTTGGAGGATCTGGATTTCCAGGAGTGAGCAGACAAAAACACAAAGGGGTTAAGTAATTAAAAATTAAATGGCTAGATAGAAAGACTTGAAAGGCAAAATTACTGGGCAGTGCACATGAAACAGCACTGAAGAAGCTGTGTGAGTTTGAGTTCAATGGAGCCTCAGGTCAGTAAACCTGCATAGAGAAGCTTCATCATGAAAGAGCAAAAGAAATTAAGGAGAAGAAGAAGTAAAAGAAGAAGATGATGAGAAAGATAAAGAACAAAAAGAAGTCAAAGTGGGAGAAGAAGAAGGAAAGGAAGAAGTTGATGTGGTAGAAGAAAGAAAGCAAGGAAGAAACGAAGAAGAAGAAAACCCAGTATGGAGCAGGAAATGTCCCCACATGCCTGGAATGTAACCACTCTGGTGGCAAGAGGACCTATGAGTTCATGGCCAGCATGGTCTACAGACTGAGTGCTGGGACAGTCAGAGCTATACAGTAAAATCATAGCTTGAAAAATTGAAATCTATCTTTTTGCACTAAATCTAACTCTAAATCTGAACATTTTCATGCTCAAACTGAGTAGGCCCGTTGGCAGGGAGGTAGATGAGATGCACACACACACACACACACACACACACACACACACACACTCACACACACACTAAATGATATATCAAAAACAAATAAATGACAAGAGTTCAGTGAAAATCTAGAGAGTGACAAGGGGACTAACAGGATTTCAATGATTTTAAAATTCACAATGTATCCATGATTACAAGTACAAGAGAATTAGGGCCAAGCTTTGTTAAGCCCTGCAGCAAGAAAGGTCCCCTTTGCTCTTTGACAGGGCTGGACTTTTATGCATGGCTTGCCCTGTCTCTGCTGTATAGTGAGAGCAACAACATTAGTAGAGGTAAACAAATTTGAAGTAGCTCAATGCTTTCATATCTGTTCTCAAAAAGAAGACCTGCTCCATGTACTAGAGTACAGATAAAGGGACACGACCTGTCTTAAAAAACAAGTGAAAATATCAAGTAAACAAAATAAAATTTAATTTTCCTCAAAAACCTGAAAAGAACTGAATTCCTATCAGCAATGCAGGCTTTCCCTCGTCAACAAATGTTTAACTGGAAAGTGTGGCACATGCATACCTGAGTATGCCAGTGGAGATTGGTGCTTAGTGTTTCTGAGGCAGAGGCAGAGAGTCTGGTTGATTTCCAACTTTCATTTCTGCCTGGCCTACAAAATGAGATTCAAGACAGCTCTCAAGGTACAAAGACAAAAAACCAGTTTCAAAAAGTAATGAAAGGAAGAAGGAAGGAAGGGAGAGACAGTGGAGGAAATGTAAATATGGAGACAAATAATACAAAAACAAACAAAAAACAAAACCAAAAACAAACAAACATCAAGACAAAAAAGGTCACACAGTCCCTAAAGCAGAACACCAACTGATTCCTGAGTATTTTTCTGCTGCTATTGTTCTCAGGTCTCATATATTCAAAAAAAAAGTAACAAAATTCCAACTTTTAGTGACAGATGATCAATCAAGCCTCTGTTCTCAAAAATCTGAAAGTGGAGATTTGTCAGCTCACCAGGACATCAGTCTGAGTTCTAGAAAAGAAATGGCAATAAAGAGAAATGCTGAAAGTAAAAAAAAAAAAAAAAAAAAAAAAAGGACAGAGAGTCTCTCCACTACTAAGCCATCTCCCAGGCCTTTTCTTGTTTTTTTGTTTTTATTTTTTTTCTTTATTTTAAGTTTCATATATTTTACTTCTGCTGGAATTGAAGCCTCGTCCTTAAATTTTCACTCTATCTTTCTCTACTTTCCTCTATTAATATCACTATGAGTACAACAGAATGATTGGCTAGGTTATTTGAAAGTTGGCTTGATTCTGTGTAATGCTTTGGTTATGTAGCACCAATTGTAAAGGCTAAAACCCCAGTGAAAAAAAGCTTGCCCTTTCTTGACATACTCTGCTTATATGTTGAAATCCTCGTAAAAGTTCTTTTGCACTGGCAGGTGGTACTCAGATTTCACTGATTTTAATCATGTGCATGGCTAAACCACATGCATAATCTAAAAACTGATAATTCCAAGATCCATGGAGAAAATAATTACAGCTGATGCTTTAACACAGCAGTGTGTGAAAGAGAGAGAACAAGAAGCCTAATGCTAACACCATGTGGATTTGGCTGAGGGGATGGAGTTGTGGGAAGAAGGGAAACTGTGGTCAGAACACTTTGTATGAAATCAAACCTGAAGGATGTAAAGAAAGAAGTGATAAAGCATTCCCACCATACTCCCTTCCCCCAAAACCAAAATAAAATAAAAACTGTGGGGTTGTGTCACACATCATAAATCCCAGCCCTTGGGAGGCAGAGCCAAACTGATTTCTGTGTGGTTGAAGCCATTCTGGTATCAAGAGTGAGTTCCAGGACAGTCTGCAAAGATGCATAGAATCCATTTGGCCAAACAATCAAAATAAACAATAAAATGAAATAAAATAAAAAAGAAAAAGACAAGGGAGGAGAAATCACTGACTGTAAGTGATTCGTTTCTTTATATCCAACCGCACTCAGCTAGCAATGGCACTGTGATGACCCAGGTGAGGATATATAGGGTATTGATTTTATGCAAAGTGGGCTCCAGCTGTATGCTTATGAAAAGCCATCATCAATACTTGGTTGACTTTCCAGTGAATACAGCAACTCTCAGTCCTCCCTGAATGGTCCAGGTTCAGCAAAGAGGAATATAATCCCACACTTCCAAAGAAAACCATGTCCTAGTTAGACTATCCATTGATTTACCCTCATGAGAGGAGAAGAGAGGCATTAATTTGTAAAAGGAAGGCAGCAGGAGCCACAAGTATGATGAGGATGTTGATGAATAACAACTCTGGTTCCCTAAAAACAAGTACAATATATACTTAAATGGTTCATTCACATTCCTCAGAGATAATACCTTGCCCACTGAGATGATGTTACTTGGATATCTATCATTCAAGAATGTTTGTCTTCCTGACAGAGAATATTCTTTCTGGAAGATAAACTCTCACAGATGTCTTCTGGCACGTGTTGGAAGGAGGTAAAGGAGCCATGGAGAGTAAGAGGGGAACACGGGAGTATAATGCTAAAAATCACAAGGCCAGCACAGTTGTTTGAGAAATTCTAGCAGTGATGGGCCACTTGCCGGCTACCCTGCCTACTTTGGTTTTCATTTCTACAACTTTGCGTGAGTTAACTCAACGAGATACCGAGATGGACGCAATCATATTTTGTACTTTTCAAGGTCCTTTTTGTTCTTTGTGTTTCCTAGTGAGAACGAAAAACCAATTTTCACGTGAAAAATTGTGAGGAGGCACTCATATTGAGAAAGCACATCTTACGTGTAAAGGAAAACACCACCCAGGTTTAGATTCCTATTGTGTGTGAGGGGAAAGAAAAAGAAAATAGGAGAGAAGAAATGGGAGTTTACAGAAAAAGGAAAAGGGACAAAAGGAGAACACACTATGGTCTGTTGGTGACATTGGCCTTCAATCCCATCAGCAGTAGGGAGGCAAACAAAAATTGATCTGTTTGGATTGCAAGCCTGCTTTATTACAGAGAGTGTTCTAGGACAGTTTCCAAAGGAAAGAGGTAATGTTGTCTCAAAAATAATCATAGTAAAGATAATGATGATAATAGTAATAATGATTTAAAAGTTAAATGGTCCTATATTGATTTTATGCATGAGTATTCTGTCTGCAGGTATGCCCTTTTACCTAAAGAGGGCACTACATGCTACCAAGAATTTATAGTCTATGATCCTGGGCCCTATTCTTTAATATTTGTGTGTGTGTGTGTGTGTGTTGTGTGTGTGTGCGTGTGTGCGTGTGTGGGTGTGTGTGTGTGTGAGTGTGTGTGTAAATTGGTAGAAGACTATGCACTTGTATGATACAGTAGAAGACAATGGAATGGGGTGTGTATGCACAATGCTTCCAAACCCTGTGTGCCTGGGGGACCGGCAATATAAGCTCCATGCCAACCGGTTCTCTGATTTTACTTATGAAATAAATAAAGGTGGACAAAGAAAGATTCACTTTGGAATCAGAATCTGTGTTTCTTCACATACTAACCCAAGTTCAAACAAGCACCACAACTTGTTTGTTCTGTGTAAGCATACACTACTAGACTAGTTCAGCTGTCCAGCAATTCAGGAAGTTTCATCTGAACGCCAGGCCAAGCTCCCTTTGATCTGCTTCATTTATTTTTGATTTTTACCTGTATGAAGGCCAGGTTAATTATTTATCTCTAGTTATTTTTGATTGTTTAGGGAGGTCTGAGGATCTGGATTTACATGAGTGCACAGACAAAAAGACAAAGTGGTACGTAATTAAAAAATTAAATGTCTAGATAGAAAGAATTGAAAGGCAAAATTACTGGTCAGTGGCCATGGAACAGCACTGAAGAAGCTGTGTGAGTTTGAGTTCAACGCAGACTCAGGTCAGTAAACCTGCATAGAGAAGCCTCATCATGAAAGAGCAAAAGAAACTAAGGATAAGAGGAAGTAAAAGAAGAAGGTGATGAGAAAGACAAAACAAAAAGAAGTCAAAGTGGGAGAAGAAGGAGGAAAGGAAGAAGTTGATGTGGTAGAAGAAAGAAAGCAAGGAAGAAAGGAAGAAAGAAGAAAACGCAGTATGGAGCAGAAAATGTCCCCACATGTCTAGAATGTAACCACTCTATTGGCAGGAGGACCTATGAGTTCATGGCCAGCCTGGTCTACAGACTGAGTGCTGGGACAGTCAGAGCTACACAGTAAAATCATAGCTTGAAAAATTGAAAGCTGTCTTTTTGCACTAAATCTAACTATAAATCTGAACATTTTCATGCTCAAACTGAGTAGGCACGTTGGCAAGGAGGCAGATGAGATGCACACACACACACACACACACACACACACACACACACACACACACACACTAAATGATAAATCAAAAACAAACAAATGACAAGAGTTCAGTGAAAATCTAGAGAGTGACAAGGGGACTATCAGGATTTCAATGATTTTAAAATTCACAATGTATCCATGATTACAAGTACAAGAGAATTAGGGCCAAGCTTTGTTAAGCCCTGAAGCAAGAAAGGTCCCCTTTGCTCTTTGACAGAGCTGGACTTTTATGCATGGCTTGCCCTGTCTCTGCTGTATAGTGAGAGCAACAACATTAGTAGAGGTAAACTAATTTGAAGTAGCTCAATGCTTTCATATCTGTTCTCAGAAAAAAGACCTGCTCCATGTAGTGGAGGACAGATGAAGGGACAGAACATGTCTTAAAAAAACAAAAATAACACACTTCCAAAGCTAACCATATCCAAGTTAGACTATCCATTTGATTTATCCTCAGGAAAGCAGAGGCATTAATTTGTAAAATGAAGGCAGCAAGAGCCACATGTATGATGATGATGTTGATGAGCAACATCAACTCTGTTCCCCAAAAAACAAGTACAATATATACTAAAATGGTTCTTTCCCATTCCCCAGAGATAATATCTTACCAACTGAGATGATGTTACTTGGATATCTATCATTCAAGAATGTTTGCCTTCCTAACAGACATCACACTCCCTAGAAGATAAAGACCTACAGATATCTTGTGGCACGTGTTGGAAGGAGGTATAGGAGCCATTGATCTTAAGGGTGGACAAGGGATTTTAATGCTAATATTCACAAGGCCAGCATAGTTGTTTGACAAATTCCAGCAATGATGGAACACATGTCGTCTTTTCTACCTACTTTGGTTTTCATTTCCAGGTCTTTCGGTTAGTTAACTCAACAAGATACTAAGATGCACCCAATCATGATATACTTTTCAATACCCTTTTTGTTTTTTTTTGTTTTGTTTTGTTTTTTGTTGTTGTTTCCTAGTGAGAACTTAAACCATTTTTCACATTAAGAATTGTGAGGAGATTCTCATATTGAGAAAGCACAGTCTTACATGAAAATGAATTTACCACCCAGGTTTAGATTCCTATTGAGAGTGAGGAGAAAGAAAAAGAAAATAAGAGAGAAGAAATGTGAGTTTATATTCCAAGGAAAAGGGAAAAATGTAGTATAGACTAGGCAATGGTGATATTGTCCTTCAATCCCATCAGCACTAGGGAGGCAAACAAAACTTGATCTGTTTGTATTCCAAGCCTGTTTTATTACAGAGAGTGTTTTAGGACAATCTCCAAAGGAAAGAGGAAATGTTTGTCTCAAAAATAATCAGAGTAATGATAATAATATTAATGGGCCAGCAAAAAAAGCAGGCAGGATAATGGGGAAAAATATTCTACATCCAACTGAGGCAAACCAATTTTGCAGATGCTAGCTACAAAGAACAGCACTACCCCAGCAATGCCCCTGTCTCCATCTTCCCTACTCAGGCAAGCTGATCCTTCTTTGCCTATATCTGCCAATGGTAACAGCTTGTTTAACACCTGACCCTGTGCTGCTGAAAATTCACATGAGCTTCCCAGGTCGGTTATCTTAGTGCTGGAGGCTCAGGACCAGATAAACTGGAAGTCTCCTTTAGCTTCAAGGATTGATAGTAACTTCACTGGGAATGCAAGCCTGGGCCTCAGGAATGTTTAAGATTTCAGCAGCCCTGCTGGACTTTGGTGATACATCCCTTTAATCCTAGCACTAGGGAGACAGAGGCAGGCAGATCTCTGCGAGTTCAAGGCAAGCCTGGTATACTTCACAAGTGCTGGGACAGGCTCCAAAGCTACACAGAGAACCCCTATCTCGAAAAGCAAAAAAAAAAAAAAAAAAAAAAAAAAAAAAAAAAGGTTTCCAGCAACCTTGACCCACAGCCCTCATTTAAGTACTCTTGGCACTTTATTTGACATAGACCTACCCAACAGCCCAGTACACCAGGGACATGGGGTGCCTACGGAACCGGATGGGGGTGGGGGGTGGAGGTGAATACAGGGGTCATTTGTTCCAGCACCCCAGCTGTAAATATGTGAGTTCTGGGCAAATGGGTGCTAATACCCAACAAAGATTTCCTACTTAGAAGCTTGCCCTGCTAGATCACTCACAGGCTCCATTGGAATTTCAGGCAATCCCCACTTCAAATTCAAAAGCAGGCTCTGTATGTCTTCCTTCGAAGATGGAAAACTTCAGGAGTAGCTCAGGTTTTGCCTGTGGGCTAGAACAGTTCAGGAAAGAAAAAGCTGAGCAAATCTTCCCTACCCAAGCCTACCACCAGGTGCTTATACTCAGCAATCCTAGCTCAAAAGCCCAGCATGGGGCAATGAAGCAATCTACAGGAGGAGGGGGGCAGGGGAGGGCCACCCCTACCACTCTTCCTTCTCCAAAAGATTCTTGGTTCCTTGCAGTCTAAGTCTCTTGCTTTTGGAGTTGTGACTTACCCCTCTACCCTAATTATCACATGGATAGCCAAATGAGATCAATCACTTTGCACAGACAGACAGAAGCCCTTCTTTCCTTATTCTTGGTGGAGGTGGAAGCTGTCTGGGCTTCTCACCAAGATTACCCTGGTTGGAGATGGTTCCTTCACTTGAGGAGAGAGTGCTGCCACAGTCTGGACATGTCCACGTCCTCCTCCACAATTTTGAATCTCGTATATGACACTATGTAGAGGTCTTCTCGAATTACAGATGGGAGACTCCAAGAAATGTAACAGGTGTAGGTAAAGTGAAAGCAATAGCTTTATCCCTTTGGAATGGGGGTGGACCTAAGGCTGTGAGCCTTTACTCCCTTTTCCCTCATTGGTACTGTTTAGATGCCCCCATCACATGCAAGCACACTCCGCACCACCACCACCTTCCTACTATTTCTCCTCACAACACCTTCTAGGAACAGGAAATAGTCATTTCAGAGCCTGCTTTGCAGAGGGGAATCCTGCTCTTTAAACACTGGGGTTTTACTTTCAGGTTGATGTTGAAGGAGGCTGAGGCCTGTGAGTATTAGTCTTAGAGACACCTGGGAGCAGGAGCCATAGCCATGTTCCCCCACAGCTGTTTGGAATTGTGCTCTAACACACAAAGGTCATAAGATAGTCTAATTTTAACTCAAAGTACCAAGTAGCAACTACAGCAGGTCTGGTATGGCTCACAGCAACTTGTCTTTGTGACAGCCTGCTTGCTCTAACCAACGTGGGAGTGTGGGCACCTCTGCCTAGCAACCTTTCCATCACTTACTCAAACTTCAAGGATGTAATCCAAGCAAAAGAGCTTTGCAATCTTTTTGTCATGAAAACAACAATACAACAACATAATATATTGAACCTCATTAGGTACCATATTTTATACACACACACAAAAAAAAAAAAGGAAGGAAAGGAAGTAAAACACAGCTTCAACAACCCTGTGGTTAAGAACTCAGAGGAGGAACAGAAAGCTTTTTTGACTTCAAGTTAGGAAAGGCAAACTTTTTTTTTTTTTTTAAGACAGCACAAAAGCACTGTCCGTGAAAGCAAAAGCAAAACCCAATCTTCCTTCTTCGCTGGGTTGTGGGCCAGCTCTTTGGGGGTGACATCCACTAGTCCTATAATTCATACAGATTCCAGGAAGGTGAAGGTTTGAGATGTGAAGCACTCAGCTACTCAGACACTGCTGTCCATGCAAACTGCACTCACCTCTGCACTACATCTGGAACAGGTGGTGGATGGGCCACACATTGCTCAGGCCCATGGCATAGGATATGCAGGTAAGCAAGAACTGCTGGGGTTGTCCCACTTTGGTTGCCCCTTCTCCACAACCTTAGGCTGGGCATATTTGGTTGGGCCAAGTCTTCCTGTGTGCTGGTCAGGGCATTCAGGGCTGCCCTTGGGCTGCAGCTCCTCATCTTCTGGCAGGGAGACCACATGCGCCAAGGGTGATTCCATCTTCTGAGACAACACTCAGGGTAGAATGGGCCCACTCCTGTGCTCTCTTCTGGATTCCAGTCCCTTGGGTTTCCTGTTGTTCAGCTTTCTGCACTGTCAGGCCCTGGTGTGAGTCTTCCCTGGTGGGTCGGTGCCTCCCTCGGCTTTAACCTCAGTGGTGGCCAGTTCACAGCCTCCCACTGACCTTTGGCCACATTCTTTTTTCTGTGTCATGACTCTCAAACTCCAGGATTTCTGGGCTCCTCATACTATTAAGGATTACTGAAAAATAGCTCATGAAGATACGATTGCGTCTGCTGGAGGCTGATGGTGAACTGGAAACTGCAGAAAGTCTCTGATCTATGTGCTTTTCAATTTCTATAGCATAAACGCTTCCATGATGGCACATCCTGAGCTACCAATAAGTGCAAAGGGACACTATTATTTTGGGTTCCCTCCCACCTTGCACTTACAGTCACATAGGTAGCCT
Organism: Phodopus roborovskii; assembly: GCF_943737965.1. Classification (NCBI taxonomy): domain Eukaryota; kingdom Metazoa; phylum Chordata; class Mammalia; order Rodentia; family Cricetidae; genus Phodopus; species Phodopus roborovskii. The sequence goes on from NW_026126997.1 coordinate 73,030, forward strand.
CAGGAGAACAACTGACAAGGAATCATAAATCATGAGTTTTGAGCATTGTGTCTGATTTAAAATTTACACTTCACTCAGACCTTGGTCATAACTGTATTTAAAAATTATCTCAACAAAGGGGATGAATCTCAGTTCTCTGGGGTGTCCAGATTCCCAGTGCAGGTGACTCAGTCAGGCTTAGCCCCACCTGAGAGTTCTCAGGATGCAATTCTGGCTAATGGATGACTGCCGGTGGGTAGGAACTTCACTGTGCCTATCAGAAACACAATACAGAACATGATAAAGCCGATTCGCCAGAACTCCTGAGGGAAGGAGAGAAAGCAGGAATAGCTCTACGCAGGGTTCTATAGTCTTACCCTGCAAACTAAGGTTATACAATTTTGAATCATTTGCTCATCCTGGTGAGTCCACTGTTAATGAATCATAAGAGTTTCTAGTTTCCCTGTATGAGAGAGTCCAAACTCCTTAGCACTGTTGGCAAGACCTTGAGAGTTTTTGTTTGTTTGTTTGTTTTGGGTTGTGTTGCAATTCTTGTCCTTTAAAAAAGAAAGATTTTATTTTATTTCATATTCTACATATACATATGCATATGTACATACATACATACAAAATGCATATACATAATACATAGTTGGGACTGGGGTTGTGGATGGCTGTGAACCACCATCTGGGTGCTGGAGACTGGACCCATGGTCTCTACAAGAACAGCCAGAGCTTTTAGCTGTTGAGCCATTGCTGCAGCCTCCCCTTTTGAGATGGGGTTTAGCTAGGTTGATTGTTTAGGTCGGGTCTTTAGTCTCCCTGCTTCAGCCTCTCAAGTTGGTAGGTTACAGGTGCATCCCACCCTCCTGATTCATGTTGACGTCTAATTACCACTACATTATTTGAGATTTGATTTGAGGGAATTTCAGTGTGCTGATAAGAATGTAAATTCTACAGCTGTTATATGAGTAAGCTTTTAAACATTATAATTGATCTTTTATCATTCTACAGTGATCTTTCTTTCTCTTTTTACAGTAACAAAACAAAGCAAAGGTACGTCCCCATGGAGAAACTGGCATTTGACTGTATGTGGAGAGCTCCTTGGCTGACCAGTTCAGCTTAGTGTCTTCTGACTCTACAATGTGTGAAAGGGAAATGAAATCTGTAGAAGCTATAATTTGAGACCCAACATTTTGTGGGCAAGCAATCTGAAGAGGGTATTCTGTGGAGATGTTGGGAACCCCAGTGATCACATGGCCTCTGGGATGATCATTTGACAGCTCTGAGTGTGATGGATAGGAAGGTAGGTGTAACAAATGCATTTTTAATTTAGGGGGCTCTTCGATCTAAAGTGGGTTTAGCGGGATGTAACCACAATGTGGATGGAAGAGTATCCTAACACAATCCAAGAATGTAGTCCTGTGAGAATTCTGAGTGCTGGGGCTGGAGATAAGGCTCGGTGGTTAAGAGTACTGGCTGCTCTTCCAGAGGACATGGGTTCAATTCCCAGCACCCACAAGGCAGCTCACAACCGTCTGTAATTCCAGCTCCAGGGGAATTGACACCCATGACAAAACAACAACGCACATAAAATTAAAAAAGAAAAAATGGAAAAGAGAAGAAACATTCTAAAGAAAGAAAAACAATTCTGAGTACCTGTGAGAAAACTTCCAAGAAAATAAAAGTCTCGTGACCTCAGTTTCTCCAAAACACCGAATTGTTCTTGGAGGATTATTCTTCTACACCCCTCCCAGGTGTATCATATAGGAGTGAGTTTTCTTCAGATTATTCATTCCAACTGGCTATTAGTACTTATTTATACACCTCTATAGAAATTCATGGGGTTTTTTTCCATGTGCAGCCTGTTATTGTGATTATATTCAGTTTGAACTCATGAGAGCTTTACTCACATGATCTTTCTTAACGCTCAAAGTGGATATTGCCTGATGTTCTTAATAAAGTTGGCTGTTGTGTGAGACTTTATTCCCCCTTTTTAGGCTCCATTCTCCCAGGTTCCACTACCTTTAGATCGGTAAACTGAGGCACATCTGTATTTCATGATAGCATTACTTCACCTGTCTGATTTCCATAAGCACAACAGTTCTGTTGAGGTGACTCCCACTCATACCTAGAGATGTTCAACAGTGCATTTATATTTTTACAAGTTGTTCTGGATGTAAGTATGTCTAAACACACTGCATACTTTCCCCTCTCCTTCAATAGGCTCTGCCCAGGCTCTCAGATTTGATTGCACATTGTATTCACCCAAGAGCACCAGACTCACTCCCAAGATTTTCTGACAAAGGCTCCTTGAATCCAGTAGCATGGACACTGCAAATTTTCAATGCTCTGATGTGTCTAGAATGGCAGAGGTGATGGGCACACTGAAAAAGAATAGAATAATGATAACATGACAATGTTCCTCTTTTCACCTTTGAGGGTACATGATTTTTGAGACCCTGTCAGTGACTGACCCTAGGAAGGCATGACAAGTGCAGAAAGGCAGTCACTATGCCTAGGTTGAGAGTAGGGGACAGACAGTTAAGTGTTCAGGAATAGACTCTGATGTATTATCACAGGGTGTACCCACTGTTCGAGCCTAAAATCCATCTGATGAGAAAACCAGGAGTAAACACTTAGGTAAATAAATGCTGCTTCTCATATATTTAAGGACAGTGATCATTTTAAAATGAAAATAAGAAGGCAGCTATGATAGTGAACAATTTGTCCTGTGAGTTATTGTCCTCTGTTAAAGACTCAACTGTTGGAAAGACATCATCACTATCTACCTTTTTGATATGTATATTATTTTAACTTATGTGTATGTGTTTTGTGTACATGTTCATGCTGGTGAAAACAAGGATAGAAAAGGATACAACAAGGATGTTTTATCATCTGGAACTTGGATTTTCAGACACTGTAGGCTTTCCAACGTGGATTCTGGGAACCTTATTTTGTTTCTCTGCAAATGTAGCAAGTGTTTAGCCAGAGAATTTTCTCTTTACTACCACCACCTGCCACATCAAAGACCTTTCCAGTGCCTACTTTTGTCATTGGGAAAAAGAGAGAAATAAAAGATCTCTCTGGTCGATGTTCCAAGTGATGTCTAAGTGTCTTCAGAGGTGTCTGCACAGATGGATCCAAAGAAGTCCTTCAATTCCATGAGCTCGGCTTGTTAGTACAGGAGGGAACTCTCAGTCTGGATAACCTTGATCCACTTTATTATGATAAAAAAAGAAAAGAAAACAGACAAATTGACATAATGGATGAATAACAGTCATTAATATGGAGTGTTTTCAGTTATACACTGCTCTGTGTGACTTATGTACATTTTAGAAAGCATTACTATACAGAGGTGAATGAAGGTGGCTGTGAGTGATGTTTGTAGAAAAGTTACAGTTCCTTGTACCCTTGTGGATCATCTGACCCTGAAACCCCAGGGATGGGAATGTCTGTTCAGATTCCTTGTACAGTTCAGCGTTGCCACAGCCCACTGTGAGGAACCTTTGCATTCCCAACATAACTCTCCCTTCGTGGACACTAAATCCCGGTAGTATTTACAGTGTAGTACAGTGTAGTAATACAAAAATTACACACTCACTGTGGCTTCAATGAGAAGAATTGTAATGTGTTGCCCTAGGTGCTTCAAAAACCTCTGACACTGGATGAAAAGCAATTAGTATCTTGTTTTCTTTTGAGAAAAAAAAAAACAAAACCAAAAATAACAACAAAAAACAAACAAACATAAACCGAAGTGCTTGTTTGGCTCCTCAGGGTTATGGTCAAGTTTCTAACGACAGCTTACCTTGAATTCTAGGACTTCCTAGAGTCTAGGTGACAATGATCTTCAGTACTGGCCTTAACCCCTGACGACAAGAAGGCTACAAGTTGTAGTCTTCAGATGGCAAATAATGGAGGGAGTCTTCTAAGGGATGTGGTCCCCTCCCCAAGGTAGTCTTCTTTTTCTAAGCTCCCTAATCCTCTTTACAGATTCAGGAGGTCCCAGACCAGCACTCCAGCCAAGGTGTCGCCACCAGCAGGCAGCAACTGTGAAATAGATAGTGGCTGACTTCCATCCCTGGGAGGTCCATTCTTAGACCACTGGGGATGAACCTCCCCTCTTGAGGCAATTCCAGATGAAAATCCCCAGGGCCAGCAGGGTTATGCACATGGTAGATGAAGCCACCAGCAAACCGATGACAGCTGGTGCATGTGGGGGGTAATCCTTGGTCACCAGCTGCCCCTGGGAGAAGAGATTGAGCATCAGGGGAAGGTCCCTCCTATCAAGTCCAAGAGAACTGTTCACCCAAGCCTTCTATGAAGGGGAAGAGGCTAAAGAGTGAAGACTGTGGTGTCTACTACCCTGCAATTCAGAGAAACCACGAAGAAAGGAAATTCTGACCTTTGCGAGCATATGTGAGAGAATGTGTGTGAAGCCTATCCAGGAATGCCATTGAAACAATTTTTCTAGTACCTTATTCTAGAGCCCTAAATGTTATGTAACCTTCAGCACAGACTAATGGTTTCTGTGGTGGTAGAAATGTTCTGTATAAATATGTACAGTGTGGCACACCAGAGGATACTGGTACTTCTAGGGAAAGGCCCACTGCGATGCTTTGGGGCATCTCTTGCTCTCTCCATGCATCATGGTTAAAAACTCATAGCCCACTTCTGCTGTTCTAAATTGAGCATCTGTGAAATACTCACATGGAGCCTTCTCACAGCACAGCAATAGTCCCCTGTGTTCTGAGTGACTGTGTGGTCTCTGCCTTATTCCCCAGCCCTGCAGGAACATCGGGTACCTGAGTGCCATCCCAGGCTTGGTACTGCAGTGTCCCTGAGAGGATATAGTCACTCAGGTAGAAGACATAGAGGCTGATGATGAGTATTGGACTCACAAACGCCCACATGGCCTTCCATACCAGTTGAGGGAGTGGCAAGTCATGGCCTGAAGGTCACTTTCAAATCTGTTGGGAGCACAGAGAGAGACAGATTTATTCATGCTCTGGAGGGAGGGACTCTAGTTTGCATACCTTCTGCCCTTGGGAAGATGCTGTTCTGGTTTGATGTTTGAATGTGACCCCAACCCATCTGATCCTCTCTGGGGGAGCTATTGAGGTAAAGGGAAAAGGGCTGAGGCTGCCTGAGGATGACCAATGAAGAACTGGTCATGAGACATCATCTCCCCGGTGTTGGCCTTCAGAGGTCCCAGGTGTGGACCAGAGGTTAGTTCCCAGAGAAGGTGGGGGAGGGGGTGCCAGCCCTCTCAGTCCACAGGGCTACGGTGAGATTCCCTCTGCCCTCCCACTCTGTCCATCAGTGATGGTTCGAGTATACTCTACTGCCTCCTAGAGATGGTCACTATGTGCTTGGAAGGGCCTGGCCTTGGCATGGGAGAGCAGGCAGAGTTAGAGCAGGAACAAAGCTGCTAGGCTTAAACTCAAGACCACCCTCTGCCTTCTCATCGTGGATATATTCTATCATAATGGCTGAAAGTCTGGGAATGCTAAAGATAGCCCCTGAGACTGTGAGAAGTGGACTTAAATGTGGTGTGGGGCCCTAGATAAGGATTGGTTTGGGAAGAAACTACAATTTACATAGATGCTCTCACATGCCAGGCTCTGGTCATGTACCAGAGCAGATTAAGCCTCCAAGGTAGTAGTCAGAGATCCCTTATATACGGGGGTACCAGGGCTTAGTGTTGTCAGATAACTGCACAACATGGCAGAGTCAATATTTGACTCTTTCCAGGTTTTCTTCTGACTTCCTAAGGCTTTCCATGGTGCCTCTGAATTCATAGTAGCCCTTCCCACTGCCATACCATACAATATCAGCCACTGGGAGGCACCCTCAGGAGAGGATTAAGTGCTGGATTGGGAGCTACATGCATTTGTACTGTGGACCACAGAGACCCAATTTCAGAAAAAAAAAAAAAAAAAAAAAAAAAAAAACCAAGTGCTATCAGGCTTCGAGGAGCGGGGGAAGAGGACACTTCCCACATGATAGCTAGGACATGTGATCAGATGTGACATTATCTATCCTGGACATAGAGCCATCAGAGGCACAGGAGGGTTCTCATGATCCTGGCTGGGTGGCAAGATGTTGAAATTAAAAATGGGTCTCTGTGGTGCACATTACATGTGCATAAAGCACCTAGAACAACTTACCCAAGTGGAACTGAGTATTACCCTAGCAGGAGCACAGCTACACCCCTGCAGCCTTTCTGGAGTTGTCTTAGAAGCACATGGCCCCTAATTAGACCCTTCCACTGATTGTCTTGCCTTTCGCCACTCTCCCATGCCCTGCCTCCACTGCCTGGTGTCCTGATCTGAAATGGCCTCCTTGGGCAGGTAGCTGGAGATGACCTTGCTGTCCGTCAGAGGGGTGAGGATGGCCACTGTGTTTCCAAGCATGCTCCCAAAACCCATCATCAGCAGCATGAAGATGTAGAGAACTGACCAGAGCTGGGACACTTCCATGTTTTTAATGGCCTCAGTGTAGACGATGAAGGCCAGGCCCGTGCCCTGAACAGCCTGCTGATGATTAAAAGACACCAGATATACATGTGAGTCAGAGGGGACAAGAATGAAACACCATAGTTCGGATGTGGAATGTCTACCCTCCCTGTCTTGCTGCACTCTTCGAGGTGTGTAACTGTAACACCAAAAATAAAAACCCAGAGACAGATATTGGGGTTCAAGCTTCAAGCTGAGGTCAGAGAAGCAAAGCAGCTGAGCCACTAGGTCTTACATCTACCTCAGTCCAAAAGGGGGTGATCCTGTCTCCACAAGGACTCCAGCAAACCTCAGACTGCTGCCTATCCTCGGGGTGGCTAGAGATTAAATCTCACAATGCTGCCTGAGACACTGGATTCCTGTCTTTCATATGCCTCTCTAGAGCAGGGATTAAAGGCATGAGCTCTGTTAAATCTTTCAGACTGATTCACTCTAGTGTATCCCTGGGAGGTCTCTAACTCACAGAAATCCACCCAAAGGCATGTGGATACTGCCTGGCTAGCTAGTATGGTTTCTGTGATTAAAGGTATGTTTCACCATTGCCTGACCTCTATAGCTTGTGGCTGGCTTTGCTTTCTGAATCCTCAGGCAAGCTTTGATAAGTCATAAGTAATATATCACCACATATAACTTTCAGAGCTGGGCTCTCACTGGAGAAATTAGATCATTGGGTAAGTGTCTTGAGATTGTATAGCCCGCTGTCATTTCCTGTCTGTTCTTTGCTTCCTTGTCCATCAATAGTTAAAATCTTAGGCTCATGAGTCTATTGTCATGAATTGTACAATCCTTCTCCACCATGTTAGATTGTGCCTTTCAATCCAGAAATAAAATAAATGCCTCACTCATGACCATGTTAGGTATTTGGTTATAGCAACACAATTTTGTATTGACTGATACAAAAATGAAATAAGCTAAATGGTATAAGCAAAGGGGGAATAGTAGGCTTCAGGAGCAGATGAGGATAACATGACACTGAACATTTTAAGTGAATATTAGATATCACACAACAATTATTTCACTATTATTAGCAGGAGCCATCAATTCTAAACAATGTCAGTGTTAAAATACACCCTACTGGGGTACTCTGAACTCACTTTCCTGCCCATGACTACCACCGAAAGCACCACATTGTAGACAATTGGAATCAATGACTTAAAAAAATAGTGTTTTCAATGATTAACATAATTATGGTTTAAAATGTCACTGTAATGTTAATATTGAATTAGACATGGTTGAAGAGAGAATTAGTGGGCGGGGAGTTATTTCTCAGTGTAATTCTGTTCAATAGAATGTAGTTTGACCTAAAGATGTCTTTGTACACTGTGAACCTTAAGCTAATCACATCAGCCAGCCTCTAAGAGCCAGGTAGCCAACTGCTTAAAACCAGGTTCAAAGAAAGCAAATATAAGTTTTACCCAATGAGCACTCTGTATACTTCTTTTCTATTTTCTTTTTAAAATTTTATTTTATATGAATTGGTGTTTTGCTCGCATGCATGTGGTGTTTGTGTGTGTGTGTGTGTGAGAGAGAGAGAGAGCGAGCAAGAGAGAGAGAGAGAGAGAGAGAGAGAGAGAGAGAGAGAGAGAGATCCTTTAGAGCTTGAGTTACAGGGTGCTGAGAATTGAACCCATGTCCTCTGGAAAAGCGGATAGTTTCCTGAACCACTGAGCCATCTCTCCAGCCCCCTCATTTCCACTTTCTATATTTAATTTTCTTTTCTTTTGATATCCTGCACATGTGAGGGTAGAACATTCTGAATTTCATTTTGCCCAGTATGTTTTCTAACTACAGAATCAAGCCAATTAAAATCTCTGAAAGTGATTCTGTCTTACTTTTCTGTTGTGACAAAATGCCATGACCAAGGCCACAGAAAATAAAGTGTTTAATTTGGGGTGCATGGTTACAGAGGGTTAGAGTCCATGGCCATCATGGTGAGGACATGGCAGCTGGCAGGCAGGCATGGTGTTGGCCCATGAGTGCTTATATCCCTTTCTGCAAACAGGAACCAGAGGGAGCTATTTGGGAATGGCCTGGGCTTCTGAAACCTCAGGCCCACTGCCAGCATCAGAACTCCTCCAATGAGGCCACACTTCTTAATCCTTCCCAAAGAACTGTACCAAATGGGGGGCAAGTATTCAAACATATGCACATATGGGGGGCATTCTCATTCAAACTACCACACCCCACACCTTGTCTGCCATAGGCTTGTGGCCATATCATAATGCAAAATGACTTTCGTCCAACTCTAACAGTCCCCACAGTCTTTCATGGTGTGAACACTATTTTAAGTTTCTTCTGAGACCCAAGGCAACTTTTAATTATAACTCCTTGTAATATCAAAAAGTAAATTATAAACTTCAATGTAAAACAGCATAGAATATACATTACCATTTCAAAAGGGAGGAATGGTAATATAGTTAGAAAATACTGGAGCAAGGCATGACAGAAATCCAGCGGGGCAATCTTCAAATCCTGTATCTCTAATCTATTTCTAATAGGCAAATGGAAATTCAGGAGGGCAAACTCCAAATCCTATAGCTCTAATCTGCTGCCAATGGGCTTAGATGGCTCTTCCCTTCAAGTTCCGCTGGCTACAACATGTGTCTTTCTCTCTTGATTTGGTCCCAAGCTTCTTGGTAAGTCTATGATTTTGACATTTCCAAGATCTTGAGGTCTCCAATGCAATCCAGGCTTCATTTTCATAAATTCACATATAGCTTCTCTGGTTTCCTTGAAGGGATTCCCATGCCAAACACCTCGCTTCAGAGGATTTTCTTAACTGCGGAGGAAGATTCCACAACTCCTTTACTCCAGTATCATTCAGGGATCTAAAGCCAGAATGACCTGGCCAATGAAGCCAAGTTCAGCCATTTTGGTTGGAGCCTGTTCCCCTTCTTGAATTATATTTGCATAACATTTTCCCACATTGCAGCTTTATAGAAATACAAAAGGCATTTCCTTTATGCAAGTTTCCGGGTTAGCTGGGTGGGGTCTTCACCCAAAGACAACACTCCCTTTATTCCATTTCACACTAGGCCTCTCCTTATCTCTTTCAGTACAGACATCAAATTTCTTGGTGCTTTTTCCCCTCCTCAAACTATACATTTTGTGTTTCTTTTTGCCCTGCTTATTATTTTTTATGGTAGCTCTGCATGAATGTGATTACTAATAACCATGCAACAGAGTTAATATTAGGCTGTTTTGAAATATCCTCTGCCTATAAAATTAGTCCAACTATTTCAATTTGCCCTCAGGCAGAAAGCATCCTCATTTTTTCCCCAAGCACCACAAGAATGGTTTCTAACACTGTCACTAATTTTGTTGCCCTCTGAAGTTTCTTGAGCTAAGCATCCATAACCCTCAATGATCTTAGCACTGTTGTCTCCAAGCTCTTACTAGGATGTCCAATCAGCCCTGCTTATAGCAGTCAACAGCTTTCCTAATCCAATTTCCCCAGGTTTTCCATATTCCTTCCAAAAGCAGCATGGCTAGCTTCCTGTCACAGCAATGCCCCACCCCTTAGTACCAACATTTGTCTTCCTCTTATTAAAAAGAAAGTGTTTAATTTGGGGCTGCAGAAGGTTAGAATCCATGATCATCATGAGGAAAGCATAGCAGCAGGCAGCAGGCAGGCAGGCAGGCAGGCATGCAGGCAGCAGGTAGGCAGGCAGGCAGCAATCAGGCAGGAAGGCAGGCAGAAAGACACACCTCTTCCAACAAGGCCACACCTCTTAATCCTTCCTAAACCGTTCTACCAGCTAGGGAACAAGTATTTAAACATGTGAGTTTATGGGGACATTCTCATTAAACTACCTCAGATTCCCTTTTAACAACATAGAAGATAACCCAAAGAAATCATGACATGGATAGTGTAATATGCAATCAAAAAGTTATAAGACCTGTGGAATAGGAGGGAAAAGATTAACATAAATCTAAATGAAGATTTTCAAGGAGAAAAGAGCATTCATTGTCTGCTCTGCCAAATGACCTGGGTTCAATTCCCAGTACCCACAGTGGCTTACAGAGTGGCTAACTCTGATTCCAGAGATCTGACAGCATTTTCCGACTTCTATGGGCACTGGGAATGCACATGGTTCATGTAGACAAAATACACATAAAACAATGTTTAAAAAGACTGTTATACATTGACAGGCAGTGATAGAATACGCCTTTAATACCAGCAATCAGGAAGCAGAGGCAGGCAGATCTCTGTTTGAGGTCAGCCTGGTCTACAGAGGAAGTTCCAGGAGAGTCTAGGCTACACAGAAAAAGCCTGCCTCAAAAAGAAGCAAGCAAGTAAACAAGCATACAAATAAAAAATAAGAAATACAGAATGAAAGAAAGAAAACAATTGGGGCCAAAAACATATGTTTATATGGAAGCAAAATCTAACAAAATTTTCAATCCTTAGAACTTGCCCTTTCCAGGCATGATGGCTCAAACCTTTAATCCCAGAACTCAGGAGGCAGAGACTGTCAGATCTATGTGAGTTCAAGGCTAGCCTGGTCTACAAAACAAGTTTTAGGACAGCCAGGGGTGTTACACAGAGAAACTCTGTCTTGAGCAGACATCCTTCTCCACCCCCCAGATAAACAAACTTGCCTTATAGAACAATATTTTAAAAGAAGATTTATTTAGTTATATGTATATGTACATGTATATGTATATGTACATGTTTTTGTACCATGTCTGTGCAGGTGCCCACAAGGCCAGAAGGAAACATCAGATTCTCTGGAGTTGACTTTGAAGTACTTGATGTGAGTGTTGGGAACTAAACTCCGGTCTTCTGGAAGAACACCAAGCTTTTCTAACTGCTGAACCATCTCTTTAGCCCCACAGGAAGGTATTTTAAAGCTAGTTCCTCTCTCCCAAAGATAGCTGGAATGCAAGAAAGAGTATTTACAAATAAAATTGTGTGTGTGTGTGTGTGTGTGTGTGTGTGTGTGTGTCCATCCCTGGAGCCAGAGACTGATCTCAGTGCCTTGTGCATCCTAAGTTTGCGGTAGTTAGAAAGTTATAGGCTCAAAGGGCCTGAACTGCATGAAGATAATGTTTAAAATGGAAGAGGGGAACCAGGTCTGGCACACACCTGGAAGGAGATATGAAAGTCCAAATTTCAAACAGTAGAGAATATATACTAGAAAGGAAAGGAAATAAGGGAGAGAGAGAGAGAGAGAGAGAGAGAGAGAGAGAGAGAGAGAATGGCAGGAGCAGGGGAAAGAAATAATTCTAAAACTATAAAATAAAATAAAATCAGTAATTATAACATCTTGGACATAAAGCCAATCTCAAAAAAAAAAAAAAAAAAAAAAAAGCGAGGAAAAACTAAGTGTCAGAACCAAAAGAAGGGAACTGAATGGATGCCAAAGTTTAGAACAGGAGCCATAGATGCACAAGTGGGATCTAGATCTCGAATCCTGGGTGTCAGCGTCTGCGTGTCTGTGTTGTGCAGGAATGGAGGGTCAGGCTATAGATCCTATAGGCAGGGCTCAGAGCTTTACAATGGTGCTGGTTAGTTTTATGTCAACTTAACACAAACTAGAGTTATCTGAAAGGAGGGGACCACAACTGAGAAGATGCTTCCATAAGTTGCAGGGCATTTTCTTAATTAGTGATGGGGAGGGGAGCAGCCCATTGTGGCTGGTGCCATCCTTGGCCTGTTGGTACTGAGTTCTTAAAGAACGTAAGCTGATCATGCCATGAGCAAGCCAGTAAGCAGCAACCCTCTGTGGCCTCTACATCAGTTCTTATCTACAGGAATCTACCTTGAGTTCCTGATGGAGGTGTAAGCCAAATAAACCCTTTCCTCCCCAACTTGCTTTGGGTCATGGCCTTTCCTCATAGCAATTATTACTCTAACTAGAACAACAAGCAAAAAGAGGAAAGTGTTGTATCTCTCCGTGGACAATGGTAAACCCCAGAAAACAAAACAAAACAAAACAAACAAACAAACAAACAAAAAAACCAACCAACTACTCCCTAACCTAACCAATAAGCAAAGGCCATGGAAACTTTATCCTGGCCTTGAAAGTATTCTCTAAAAGCAGTCTGAAAAAGCCTTTATAGTAAATCAAAGAACTAGTCAGAGTGTTCACCTAACACTTGGAATTTCACTGTGTTCAAAGTACAGGAAAACAATTGTGCCTGAGACTCCAATAAAATCAGTAATAATAGTGAAACCACAATAAAAAAGGGTTGAAATACAGACACTTAAAAGAAATGTGCTAAATCATATCCGCAGGTTATAGGATAGTTTATAGAGTAAACAGAAGCAATCTGTAGTTGTGAGAATTCATTAGGAAATGCATCAAGATTTCAAGGTACAAGACTAACATAAAAAAAATGTTTGTTTCTTCTGCCACCAACATAAACAACCGTAGAAATAAGGAGAAAGACACTATTTACAATAGCAATGTAACAGAAGATATGCAAAGACATTCACAAAGGAAATTATCTGACAGAGTTAGGTGAATGAGAGAAAGCATGTTCCTAAATCAAAACCCAATCCCCTGGAACAAAGACGGAGGGAGAGATAACACTCTTCCATATCCCTACAGAGTTTAACTAAAAGGTGAGCCACAAGAGAAGGCCACAGTCAACAACAGAGAGTAAGAAAACATAAAAACCAAAAATACTTAATGTTAGATTTACAAGGCCATCCAGGGCTACATGAGAAGTGAATCAGTCTAAAAGAGAAACAGAGCTCACAGCTTTAAACCCCAGCACTAATATATAAGATAGGAGCAGGGCATTAAGGATTTAGTCTTGGCAATTTGTCTCCAGCTTGCTATGGATAATATCTCTCCAGCCCTGGTACAGGACCGAGCTCTCTGGTAGCCTAGATGCTTTGCTTCTCTGATCTTCATTGCTTTATTAGTTCATAAACAATGTATCAACCACAATCATCGTACTTGAGCAGCTTTTTATGACTATTGTTTTTGCACTTTTATAGTAATTCCTCTATTCTTACACCTCAAACATGTATTTTCCCTCTAAATTATACCAGAAAGAAGGGGTAAAGAGGGAGGATAGAGAGAGGGTGAATAAGAATAAGGAGCAATGATACTTATGTATTAAAATGCCATAATTAAATTTGGTTTTTATGTATTTACTATTTTAAAATTGTCATTACTTTGTAAAACTGCTAACAAAACAATATTATTTATTTAAGTCTCCCCCTTACTCTGTGAATGTGTGTGTGAGTTCCTAAATATTTTCTTCATGATATTGACTATTTCTTTTATTGCACAGAAAGTTCTTTCTTTGATGTAATCCTACTGGTTTTTACTTTGTTGCAAGTTTTCGGGTCTTATCTCAAAACATAGGTACACAAAAATCTAAGTCTTCAAGTGTTTCGCCTTAGACTTTTCATACTTTGGACTTTTGTACAGCATGTGAGATGTGGATCTAGCATCAGCAATTGATTTGATGGCTTTCCAATGTATTCTCGTGGTGTCTTTGACAGAAATATGTGGTTATCCAGGTACTCTACTATGTTCTACTTGTCTCCTTGTCTTTTCTCAAGCCAATACCAGACACATTGTAGACAGACTTAAAATCAGGTATTAATATGACTTCAGTTTCGTTCTTTTATTCAATAGTGTCATGTAGATTTTAAGATTTTTTTTCTGATTCTATGAATATTATTATTGGTAAGGATTGAACTGGATCTGTAAACTGTCTTGGGTAGTATGTACACTTTATAATAATAATAATAATAATAATAATAATAATAATACCAACTCTGTGATGGTTTGAATGAGAATGGCCCCCACAGGCTCATATATTTGAGCCCTTGGTTCACAGTGGGTAGAACTATTTTAGAAGGTTAGTAGAAGTGGCCTTGTTGAAGGGAGTGCGTATGCCACTGAGGGAGCCCAGGTTGAACCCAATCTCTCTCTTTCTTCTCCCATCTCCTACCTCCTCCTCCTTCTCCATTCACCCTTCCCCTCCCTCTGCCTCTTGCCTGTGGATTAGATATAAGCAGGCATTCTTCCTGCCTGCCTGCTGCCACACTTCCTGCCACAATCATAGACTCAAAGAAACTGTAAGCAAAGTCTCAATTAAATTCTTCTTTTTGATAAGCATAGTACAGAGTACATAGTACATAGTACAGAGTACAGAGTACATAGAACATAGTGTCTCTTCACAGGAACAGAAAATTAACTAGGACATCTTCTGCTCCATAGAGTATCTTTCCTTTCCTGGAGTCATCTTGACATCTTTCATTAATATTTTCACAGTTTTATTGCCAATACCTCTCATTCCCTTAATTCTTTTTATTCAGAGCTCAAACAACTGGAGAGCAAAGAGTCCACCTTAAAAAATGGGCAAAGAAATGGGCTACATAGACATTTATTTAAAAAGACATGAGGGGACTTTAGGGTTGGCTCAGTGGTTAAGAGCGCCTGCTGTTCCTGCAGAGGACCTGGGTTCAGTTTCCAGCACCCACCTGGCAACTCATAACCACTGTCATAGCCCTCTTCTTATCCCTGCGAGTGTCAGACATACATGTGGCATACACATACACATGCAAGCAAAATACTCATATGTGTCAAATAAAATAAATACATCTAAAAAGTTAAGACACAAATAGCCAGCAAATATATGAACAAAAATTAAGCATCATTAATCTTCAAGGGAATACAAATAAAAACCACAAATAGATATTATTGCAAAGGGATCTTAAAAGCCATGTGTCAAGGATATAGCAGCACTCTCATTTTTACTGTGATATTCCTTTAAAAAAAATCTAGGATATAAAACCATCCATGGAAAGTGAACATATAGAAATCACATGGTATGTATCCACAAAGGAATACTACTTAGCCATAAAAAGAATGAAATCTTGTCACATGTAAAGGTATAGACAAGTTCAGGCATCATGGTAAATAAAACAAATCATAGACAAATAATGCATTTTTTGCACTCATTTGTAGAAAGTGGTAAATGAACCTCCAAGAAGATGGGAAAGGCAGCAAGGGAAGACAGAGGTTAGACAAGAGTAACCAAAATACAGGAATTAGAAGCAGAAATCATTGCTTCTTTGCCCAGCACTATAGGTAACTCTAATCTACAAGAATCCATGATACATAAAAATAACTAGAAGAGTAAAAAAATGTATATATAATTCATGTATGAGGAGAAGGAAATGTTAGTGGCATTGGTCTAGCTGCTATGTGTTTTATACTTGTATCAAAGCATCAGGCCCTTCATAAGCATGCACGGATATTATGTTAATAAATAAAATTTAAAAACAATGTATCATGGGCATAAAACTGTAAGGGATTTTGCCTAGATTCATAGACAAAAACAAAACGAAACAAAACTTTTCACAAGGTTGGTTTTGTTTTATCAATCTTCTTTTAGGTTGGATCCACCTCTGAGAAACCCAGCTAGTAACCCATATCTTGATATGCTTGAATTAATCTCAGACTTCCATTTCGTCCTTGGCATGGCACCATACTTCATGAACTTCTAAGACTGTCAGAAGGACACTGAGAAAGTGGGATATATGTTTACCATGGCTGCTTACACATTTAGGGGGTTAGTGAATTTACCCAAATATCTAATATGTCAAACCAGGTGAGATGCAAATGGATAAGAGTCTTTTTGCCAGTGATGTGAAAGAAATTCAGGGGCATGGTGGAGGTCTGATCCCGGTCCATAACACTGGGCACTTAGAAGACATTTGGGGAAAGCTCTGGACTTCCCCCTACCCCGCCAGTGGTCCGTGTTTCTTATGGGCTTTCTAGAGTCCTCACAAAGTGGCTTCCTTCTTTTTCTTGTGGGAAGGATGGCTGGATATGTGATCTAGCTTTAGCTTAACCTATCAGGAGAAATAACACTGACCAGTAAGTAAAACTTCAGAGGAGAATAATGTCCAGACTCTACTTATTTTCACAACTATAAGAGGCCTGGAGAGGAAAGGACTGCTTTAATATTCAAGGGTACAGACATCGCCCTTAGATCTTTTGGATCATGCTTGGTCTAGGTTGGGACAGAGAAGATGCTGCAAGGTCTGAGCTCAGCTGAGAAAGAACACCCTGATTCTTATGCTCAGCTGTGAGGCAAAGTGCTGTGGGGCTAAGATGACTATGTGGGGCTGGCCACTATGGGGACTTAGAAAACAATGTGAAATGTCACGCCAGGCACAACATTGGTGTTGTCATGCAATATCTCAATGACATAGGTTGTTCTAAGCTTGATGCCTCATGAAAGAACAAAAGCAAACAAACATGTCAGTACTGGAGAAGGCAGGCAGGTGATCAGAAGAGTGAGATCTAGGGGTCTCATGGGATTCTCAGAAGAAGACAAATTGTAAATGACTAAGTCACAAAAGATGTGAAGAGAACATTCATGCTGCATTTCACCAATAGGATGGGAAGAGCTTGGAGTAAATCTGGTCTATGTCCTGAGTGTGCAGTCCCTGGCTGTGATTTTGTGAAGAATACTTTGCCTATCTAAGCCTTTTGGGAGTGACCTCATGTATCTACTCTGAGGGGCTGTTACAAGAATAAGACACCGTGATCAACTATGGATTTGCTTTGCTGAATAGCTGAGTATGGAGCATTCACACCAGCTTGAAACAGGTATGGGTGATGGAAATACAGCAGATACTCCAGCCCTAGGATGAATGGAAACCTGGGCATTTCAACAGAAAGAACGAGCTTAGGCAAATAAAAGGCCTTTGCTGGGTATTTTGGCATATCTGTGGCCTAAAATCCCAACACTCAGAAGGCTGAGTCAGGAGGATCACTGAGTTTGAGGCCAACTTGGGCCGTTCAGCCAGTTTCATGCCAGCCTGAAGTACATAAGGAGACACTTTAAAAATAAAAGCCAAAACAAGAACTAAAACCCCATACCACACAACAGAACAAAACAAAACAAAACAAAACAAAACAAAAAACCAAGGGAGAACCCAACAGTTCTGGGTAGTATTGATTTCCTGAAAGCACTTTGAAATGGGACCCCAAATCCAACTACACAATAAAGTCCCCAGAGGCTTGCTTGTCTGATGTTGAGGTTCCCTCCACAGAATAATAGCTCTGGCATTTGAGGTGAAAGGACTGAATAGCAGGGTGTTTGAATATCTCCATGAAATGACCTGGTACAGGTGAGTGTGAGAACTGGCTGGGGCCTGTCATTTCAGATTCAGTGCTACAACTTTAATCACTTCTGACACCCTCCACTGTCAGCTAGTACAGGGACATGCCAATAACACCATCCATGCCTTCTGACCCACTGAGCCTCTACTCTGGACAGCAAGAGACAGCTCTAGCATGGACCAGATTCAGTCCCATCACACTCCCTAGCACACCTTGCTGGTTGACTCAGTGCCCCTCAGGATGCACAGATACACCATCAGCCAGGCCAGGATGAGGCACAGTGCTGGCTCCCACTGCACTCCTCCATTCTCCTGGATGGATGGTGAGATGTTGAGTGTTTTCCTGCACCAGAAGTACTGCATTGACGAAGCCTTTTCATACTCCTCATCGTAGCCTGTGCGGTTACCATTCAGTGGGCAGACAGACCACAGCAGGGGATCCTTTGGAATGAAGTGAGAATCAACAGAGAGTCAAGGGAAAGGCCAAGGGCTTGGTGGGATGATAGGAAGCATCTTTGACAGGAGGCTTCACACCTTGTCCTGAAAATATGGGCTAGCCTGGCTTGCGCAGAAACAACAGAGTACAGTGGATCAGAGGCTTCCTGGCCTAGTCTTTCCAGATCCTTGTAGCTACCCTGTTCAAAACCAGTTGTAGGGCTGGAGAGATGGCTCACTAGTTAAGGGTACTGGCTGTTTTTCCCCAGGTTAGAGTCCCAGTAACTATAGGATGGCTCCCCTTCTGTAACTCTAGTCCCAGGGAATTTGACACGCTCTCCTGGCCTCTGCAGGCACCAGGCATGCATGTTGTACATAGACATTCAGGTGAAACACCCATATACATAAAATAAATAAGATAAACTTTAAAAATAATTTAAAAACAAAGCTGTGAACGTACTTGAGTTAGAATCTTGAACAGTGAGCCCATTTGGATGGACAGGCCACAGGAGGGAGACACTGTGGTATCTGATGGAACCAGCAGCAGGTCCCAGCTAAGAAACAGAAGCCCTCTAAGCTCAGTTGCCTAGCCGACATTCTCTGGGCCCTCTGCTGAGGCCACTCTAACTCACACTGTTTCACATATTTGGCTGCAAATCTGAGGATACCTCTGGGGTCCTTTGCTTGAGATGAGCTTGACTTCAGGTTTTTTTTTGTTTGTTTGTTTGTTTGTTTTTGTTTTTATTTTTTGTTTTTTAATATTCCTGCCAATGAACATGCTACATGAAGAAGCTCTAGGGCATGGAACAACTGAGAGATTTTCAGTTTTCTTCTCCCTTCATCTGCATCAGAAGGTAAAGATAGGGTCCTTACATTTGCTTGGCTAAAGGTACCCGCTAAGAAGGACGACACCCTCCCATAAAGTAGAGTCCTGTAGAGTCACTTGTAGCTCGTGGGATTGAACAAAAGCTCTTATGTCGTGTATATGGCCATGCCAGTGTAGATTTATATGTTCCGGGGACCTGCATGGCCCATAGACGTCCAAGTGAAGGTCTGCTGTGTCATTATCCTATGACCTTGGGAGAGGATTTACTGCAGAGGTAAGGGGGGGATTTTTGTGAAGTATGGAATGCATGGATATTAGAGTGGTAATTCCTGGGTCCTTCTCTTCTTTTTTCCATCTGGAAAGAGGCTGATATGGAGGCAGTGGGATTAGAGTCTCTGAGAGTAAAAAGGATGAAGATGGGGGGTGGGGTGGGATAGAATATGACTGGTGAAGAGGAACATTCCAGCGCTCAGTGTGGAATTGTGGCATTTATTTATTTTCCCCAAAGCCTAGACCCTTCCAGAATATCAGTAACAAGAATTTAGATAATGCACTGTTTAAAATGCTTGTCATTGAAAATATTCCTGTAGATATTCCAATGAGTGCTGTGGACCTGCTCCTCAGAAATGAGTGTGCACATGTGTGTACGCACATGAAAACACACACGCATGTGCACGCACACACACACAGTGCATAGTTTGGCTTACATTGTGACAAGTAGTGGATCCAGATTCTGTCATCCCTGCTTGGCTTGTGGCTCCCATCACGCTCCCCCATCACTGAGAGGGTTCCCACAGGCTGGCGTTCTCATCCTCTACCAGCTCCCCACTTGGTGAGTGGACCTGCATTTTCTACCCTTTTTGCTTTTGCTCTGACCAGAGGTTGGCTTACCTGGAAGGAATGGAAGAGATACCAGAAGCCCCAGGCATTGATGACGTTGTAGTACATTGAGAGGAAGGAGGAGACCACCACACTAGCAACACCTGTGAGCAAAGCAGAGGGCCATGCTGAAGATCAGATGTGTGTAATTTAACCAGTGGGACTTGAATGACACAACTATGGTGACATCCCCAAACAAGAACACTCTTCCTTTAGGCTTTCATTAGACCTGATACTACACCTATGACATCTTCTTGAGAATTACTACCCCTCAACTCTGATCATCTGAGATGGTAGATCAGTATTGGTTTTTTGACATCTAAGTGTCAGGTCCTGGGCTCAGTATTTTGTGTGCAGTTAGTTCACACAAAAGCATTATCCTCCTTCCAAAGAGCAAACTAAAGCTCAGAGCTTTCCCAAAACTACCCAGCAGAGCTATGGAGAAGGGCCAACTACATGCCTGATGTGAACTTGCTCCTTTTGGAGGTGGAGTTCCTGGAGCCAGCCCCATCCATGTGGCAGGAGTGTGACAGACAGACAACACTTACCCCCAGCCTGGTCTGATCTATGAGGTCCCACAGAGGGTATCACTGTGAGAAGTGAGAGTTTGCCATTAGGTTGCTCTAAAGTGAGTTTACTTGGGAGTGTTGTCAACCTTTGTCATCCCACACATAACCAGAAGAGTTGTAAGTTGTTGACTTTGCATGTGGCAGACTATACAGGTATCAATAGCATTACAGAGCAACTCCTCCCACTCCACTGGGAACTCAGGCCAGTAAGTGCATGTCAGTGCCCAAGGGGCCAGGCAGCCTCCCCTGTTTTCCAATATACAGCATACATTGCTGCCTCAGCACACTCTGATGGCCTTCATAGCTCTTCATCATGAGGAGGCAGTTTGAAGATGATGAGTTCTAATACCCCGGACATATTTCTTCCAAAGATGCAGGAGGTCACATCAGGTGGACCCTTCCTCATTCCTAAACAATGGCTCAGGCTTCCTGTCTGCTTCCCTTTCTTGGACATGAAAAGTACACAGAACATGTATGAACTCTGATGGCTCTAGATCCTGGTCTTTTACAAACTAGGAGAATCACATCATGGAGGTGCCAGGGGACAGTGACTGAAGGTCACTCTGGAAGGGTGCAGTAGGCCACACCTGGTATGTTCACATAGATGCTTGGCTTGTGCATCCAGGTATCACTATGATGCCCCAACGCCCCTAAGTGGTGTGGTGAAGATGAAATGACCTCACACTCGTGCATGCCATGTTCAGCACCAGGCACACATTAAGCAGGGGGTGACATTTGTGTACATCCCCAGAGGATAGGTAGCTGGGACGAAATGAATGCTATGTCCAGCCAGTCAGAGAATATCAAGCTGAGGTCCAGAGTGGAGATGCCCTAAGGTGGAAGTTTCATTGGGGGGTGGGATGGGGTACCATGTGAGGGCCAGAATCCAGGGCCCTCTCTGCCCGAGCTCCATGGTAGCCCTCTTTGGGAGTTGGTTCATCCAGTCACAGGTCCAGCCCATGCATACCAGTGATGCTCAGAAACCCACAAAATCTCTGTCAGAGGATCTGAGAAGGGTCCCACATACCGACACCACTGAGGTAGGGGCACCTCCAGGCACCGATGCTGCCTTGCCGCATGCGCTGCCCCACAGCCAGCTCCAGGTACAAGAGCAGCATCCCCTCTACAATGAGCATGACCAGGGGACCAGGAAACTCCCTGTGGGAGGCCAGACCTCAGCATCAGGTCAGTGAGGAGATATGAGATTCATGTCTCTGCAACTGTGCTTCTGTCACCCTCCTTTCCCCAACCAGCCTCTTCTGGCCACCCTTCTACCCCCCTCCTTCCTCCTTTCACACACCCATCCTTCTACAATTCCTCTCACCATATATCAGCCCACCTATCTCTCTGACCACTTTTTGATTCATTTATTCATCCATCTATCCATCCTTCTTTTCTCCCTTCTGTCCCTCTGTCTGTCTATTGGAATACTAGACCAAGCATCAGAGGTTATAAAATAATCTCTTTCTCTATGTCTCTGTCTCTGTCACTGTCTCTGTCTCTCTGTCTTTGTCTCTGTATCTCTCTTTTCTCTTTTACACAAAATGTCAAACAGTAACCAAAGTAGGCCTAGTGAGTCCCATGGTCAGCTTGTCTCTGTGACAGGGCCTACTTACTTGACTACTGTTTGAGGTCAGGTGGAAACTCAAGGCCTGGTCTCAAGGGGGAATGGGAACATTTTTAGCACTGCCCAGAGAACACTTGCATATCACTGTCCCAACGCACAGTTACATAGTTCAGGAGGATAATGTACAGCACAGTCATAATGATAAATTAAGCTCACAGAAAAAAGCATCAAGGGGTGGACATCATAAGAACAGAGAGAAGGCATGGCCATAGAGCTTAAGCCTTTACTCTATCAGAACTGAGGGGCATAGAACACCACAGACACAACAGTTGAAGTGTGTGCAATAATGAAATTTGTAAGACAATTTCTGATAGTGTGAGATTACGGAACATCACATATATTTCTGCGATACTTGAAGTACCCAGGGTACCTAAGAATTAATAAAATAAGTCAAAAACATTCTCCATCATAGAATTAAATATCTGAAAACAATAGAAAAAAAATCTACAGATTTTGAGCAAATGAAATGACTGCCCATTGAGAGGAAAGACAGTCTCAGATATCGAGTCTTTTATTTTCTGTTCTTCAACTACTTGTAGATGAGCTGCAGCATGGGATCAGAAGAAAGAAAACAAGTATGAAATTGTGTTATAAAATAAGTATCAATAGTAAATCAATAAGCAAAACAATGAAGGGCAAAAATAATGCTGTTGCTTTCACTGGACAAATAATGTAAAAGAGAAAAGGAACTCATGACTAGGGAAACATGATACCAATGGTAAAATAATCACATATGGAGTCCCAGATTATTCTTAAAGATGTGCTATGTAGAATAGGGTAAGGAAAGGAGCAAGAAGGAAAAGCATGCTGTGATTTGTAGGTATTCCTCAAGTTTCATGTGTTGGAATATGAATTAAGGTGGGACCTGTGAAAGATGATGGGGTCATGATGGCTCTGGATCAATGAATTCATGGAACATATAGATGGAGTGGCTTTGGATTAAAATGTTTTCTAGACAGAGCTCCTATGTTTCCATTGTTGTGTTACAACACGGATAAAGCAGAGCAGATACTGGGACTCTGATGTGCAAGCTTCATTGTTAAGGTGAGAAGATTCAGAATCACCATAGGGACATACCTCTGGATCTGACAGTGACGATGTTTCCAAGAATATTTAAATGAAAAGGGAGGACTTACCTTAAATATGGTAACATTCAAAGGACTAGGGTTCTGGACTGAACTAACAGAGCAACGAAGGGTTGGGGAGACTTTCAGTTTGTAAAAGGCTTGCCCTATACATGTAAAGACCTGATTTTTGATTCCCAACACCCACAGAAAAAAACTGATTATGCTTTCCATCCCAGCACTAAGGAGTCAGAGACAGTAAGTCCTTGGGGCTTGCTGGCCAGTCAGTCTGGCAGAATTGGTGAGTTCAGTCTCAAAAGGGCTAGAGATAAGACTCAGTGGTTAAAGAGTACTTAAAGGTCTTGCAAACAATATGGGTTCAACTCCCAGCACCTAAATGACAGCTAACAACTATCAGTAACTCCTGATCCAGGAGATCCAACACCCTCTATGGCCTTCATGGGCACCAGGCTTGTACATACAGATATACATGTGGACAAAACTCTCCTTGACATAAAATAAAATTAAATGTTTTTTATTTTTTTTATAATAAGGTAGAGCGCAATCGAGTAAGACACAATGTTGACTTCTTGGCCTCAACATACATGTGTATAAATAAATTGTGAACATGCAACTGTGTGTGTGTGTGTGGGTGTGTGCAAACAGATATGAGAGTTTTGGTGGTAGTAGGGAAAACAGCAGCATTGTGCCATTACTTCTTTGCCAGGAAGCATTGTACCCTAAAGCTGTGAGCCAAAATCTTCTTTCCTTAAGTTGCCCTTGTCAAGTATTAGTCGTAGCAATGGGAAAAGTAGCCTATACAGGCATCATACTCTCAGACTGTTCAGCCTTCAGATTGATGAGCTGAACACATGCCTGTGCTTTATATATTACTCACTGGGTGCTATTCAGTTATAACTATATAAAATGGAATGCTAATGTGTTAAAAGTTTGAACTACAAAGGGTGATATCAAAGATAACATTTCATTCATGATGCTGATGAAGGAAATGAATAATTTTTCAAAAATTTAATTATTAGCAGAGTAAAATGGGAACTTAAAACCTGTAATTATTTGAGAGAGAAGCAATTATATTTTGTATTATAAGAGATCAGAATGCAACAATCAAACAGCAAGAACATAAAATGACCAATAGCCAATAGGTGGTGTACCCACCTTTACTTCCAGCACTCAGGAGGCAGAGGCAGGCAGATCTTAGTTTGAGGCCAGCCTGGTCTATAGAGTGAGTTTTAGGACAGCCAAGGCTACACAGAGAAACCCTGCCTCAATAATAATAATAATGATGATAATAATAATAATAATAAATCAGCAAACATAGTGTGATAATGATTATAAATGGATCCAACGCTTCCACTAGAAGTTTATAATAATTTAATAATAAAGTGTCAAACTTTAAAGAAATTAGGTTCCACAACTGGAAAATGATTAAATGTGTTGTTACCTCTATAAATGGAATGCTATTGAACCTTTAAGTTTATATTTTTAAATAATAGGATATGACTTTGAAAATTATTACAAAAGTTTTCCCCCACTCTATTGTCTCTTCCTTTCTTTCCTCCTTTATTTCTTTTACTCTCTCTCTCTTTCTCATTTTATCTTATTTTTTTGAGACAGGATCTCAGTCTGTACCGTAGACTGGTCTTGAAATTAAAATCTCTTTGCCTCAGCTAAGTGAGTGCTATTACTCATCATGCCTAACCAGGTGTTTTCTCACGTATGCCAAGTCATATGTACAGAGTCAAATATCAGAGGACAGTGCTCAGGAGTTGGTTCTCTCTTTCTATCATGTGGTTCTGGGAACTGAACTCGTTATTAGGTTTAGCAGCAAGAGCCTTTACTCACTGAGCCATTTTGCTGGCCAAACTAGGCTAGGTTAATTTTAAGAGCAAAGCATCAAATGAAATGTAAAATGTAGCTCTCACTTTTAAAATAAAAAAAAATAGGAGCTATTATTACCACTGGGTAGCAGAATTTCAGGGTTTTTTGTTGTTGACTTTGGTGTGTGTGTGTGTGTGTGTGTGTGTGTGTGTGTGTGTGTGTGTGTGCAGGATTCAACCTAGGGCCTCATTCATGCTAAGTCAATGTCTTACTACTAAACCTCACCATTAGACCCTGAGTTTGTATTTTATTCTTCATGAATTTCTCTATTTTCCAGAAGTCCTACTCATAAAATAGGATATTTGGAGCGTTGC
The DNA here is from genome assembly GCF_943737965.1 of Phodopus roborovskii. NCBI lineage: Eukaryota > Metazoa > Chordata > Mammalia > Rodentia > Cricetidae > Phodopus > Phodopus roborovskii. The sequence continues at coordinate 98,247 of NW_026126997.1, forward strand.
AATGACTTATCTTTATAACCGCCACAGCAGTACCCTCTTTGCAGAACCCAAGGGGCTCACTGGAAGATAGACTCATTTCTATGTGACATTTATCACTATGGCCAAGGCCTTGCACTGAGTTCTATCCCTTTGGGAAGAGAGAGAGAGAGAGAGAGAGAGAGAGAGAGAGAGAGAGAGAGAGAGAGAGAGAGAGAGAGAGAGGAGGGGGGGGAACCCAATTTTAGTGGCTTACAGGAAGTCGACTCATGGTTTCTGACTATTGGACTCCCCTCCACTTACATACCTTAGTTGTCTACAAAACCCACAGCAGGTGTCCATTAGCCTGATTTCCTTCTTGAGGCCTACACTTTCTTGATTTAAGACACACATCCTGGGTTACCCTGCCGCTTGCTGTGATGGGGACCACTTGAAGAGCCACTAGCAAGTAAACGCTGGATGCAGGGCTCCATCCATCCTACTCCTTAGTTCTATTCACTTACCTCCTCCCCACTTCAATTTACTCTACAGGTTCCCTTTGGGGTTGGCTCAGATTCATGATTTAGCAACAGAGCAAAAGCACAGGGCGAGGAAAATTGAAGCCTTTCTTACTGTCCCAGGTCTCCTGGATCTAAAGCTTCAAGACTTTCTCTTCTAGCGCTTTCTCTATCCCCGCCATCACCCACTATCCCCTTACTCTCTGGCCACCATCCTCCTGTGTGCCTCAGTGATGACAATACCACTCTCATGGGTAACCCTGGCCTTGCCCTCAAGAGTAAAAAGCAAAGCACTTCTTCTTCTCCTCCTCCTCCTCCTCCCCTCTTTTTTCTCCTATTCTCCTCCTCCTCTTCCTCCTCTTCTTCTTCGTCTGCCTGTGAATAAGGAACCCTTAAGGACCTACTTCTCTCACCACTCCTACCACTACCTTGGTCTCTGCTTCATGTATGCATGCTCTCTATGCTTTTTCCACAGTTCCCTCTGCTTGGAGTATTCTGCCCTTAGCTCTATCTGATGTGCTCATTTAAATGATGCCATTGCCACAGGCTTTCTGGGCTCCTTCATACATATGTCCTTCTTCAATCATTTCAGTAAACAGCCTTCTGTGAAAGCTCCATCTGCATAGGATGTTTATACATTTGCTCCTTCTTGCCCCAATATAGTCTCCATCTCTGCTAGCTCACCCATAATATAGTCTTGCCTTGTGACTGATTTTTGTTTTATGCCCCTTCTTCTAAGAACAAAATATAAGACAGTGATTACTGACTGTGAACAAACCTATAGGGAAGTTTTAAAACTCTCTAGGTTTAGGACTTCTGGGGGTGGGACATGGGGAATGCTCACACACCCACACCCACACACCCCACCCCCACATACACTTACAGCTACTGATAATTCTATCATGTATGAGAATGGAGGCTTCGCTACCAACCCATGGACACTGAGTCTTGTCACTTATCCTTTCTACCACACACATTACCACACCCATCACCACAGAGGAGAGATGGCTTAGCCTATGTACCTAGAAAGGCTACATGTGATACTTCTGATTTGGGGAGAATGAGGTTTCCAGGAGATTGTGAGGGGACCAAGTTCATAGATAGAGGGAGGACATCAGATATTCCGATGTGCACTCAGAGAAGGACAGAACTAGAGAAGAGTTAGAAACAAAAGGTACATGGGACCTTTAAAAGAGAGCACAGAGGACACATAAGCTCTTGGCCAGGCCCGCTCCAATATTCACCCAATGCCCTGACTGAGAGAGCCTCAAGAGGAGCTCCAACCTTTATCATGTTAAATACAGAAGCAGAGTTTCACAGAGTCCCAATGTGGAGACAGGGATGGTTTAAACCTCCTTACTCCTCCTGAAGTCACTTTTGGTTCCTGGGCATGTTTTTCCTCTGTAACAGACAAGGTCAATCCTGGGAGTGCTTAAAGACTCCTTTGAACATCTGTAGAACATATTCTACAGCATGAAGCCCAGTGGAGTAGATTGTTACCAGGACTGATGCTGAAAATGCCAGGGAAGAGCAGCAGAGGGGACTTCTATGGCCTAGACCACAACTTTATGGCCTCGTAACTGGAAGCTCAATTTGGGAATTATACATGCTAGCTAGAGGCTTAATGCCTGCTCACAAATGCTCGGGTTTTGTTCTACCCAGAACTGCAGAAACAGGATAAGACACAGCCTGAATTGTGTGCACACACTCTTAAGTAAACACTGTAGGGTGAGTCCCCATCCATTCCTGGACATTTTGGTGTGTGCCACGCCCAGGCTGAATGTTCATTTGAGCCATGGTCACCATAGAGCTTCACTCCAGTGGTGTATACAAGCCTTTCTGGTGCAGCTCACACACCTAGCCATCCTCACCTCTTTCTAGGCTTTCACCCCTGCAATTGTGTGGCATTCTGGAGCCAGCCACAGTGGGACTGTTTATACTAGGATGGAAAGCTAATGCTATGATTTAGGACCCAGGGTGGCAGACTAAGCCCCCAGAATCTGACAGAATGGGGACATTTGAATAACCCTGAATCTTCTTCCAAGGTATGGTCTGTGAACTGGAAGTATCAGTCTTAACAGGCCCTGTTTAAAAGTCGGATCCTGGTTGGGTGGTGGTAGCTCATGCCTTTACTCCCAGCCCTTGCTGAGTTTGATGGCAGCCTGATCTACAGAGTCAGTTCCAGGACAGCCAGAACTATTACACCAGAGAAACCCTGTCTCAAAAAAAAAAGTAACATTTTGAGAATTGGCAGAATTAAAGGGACTAAAAGCACAGGAAAGAAAAGGGAATGGAATGAAAGGGAAGGAATGGAAAAGGAAGGAAAAGAAAGGAAATGAATTAAAGGGAGGGAAGGAATGGGAGGGAAGGAAGGGGAAGCATTAAAGAGAAATGGAACATTAACTCTGAGAATGATGACACTCTATAGAGTCAAATGCCCTCTAATTTTCCCCTTGTTCAAATATCATCTAGGGAATAATTAAGAGGGGGAATGCATAATCTATAATCTTTCTTCAGTCACATGACTGCTGCCTTTCTCCACACATTTTACATGCATTTAAGACTCACTGTTCGTGCATGTGCATGTATGTTTTCACACATTGGTATTCAGCACATTTGCAGCCGGAAGTAATTAAGACCATGGACTTTGGTCTGCTGACTTTTTTGAAAGTGGGATTTGGTAAAATTCCTTCAGCTTCCTTGTTGGTTTTGTTTTTCATCTTTGTTGTAGGGGTTGGAGCAACAGAGTCATGAGAGAGGAGGGACACCTGGAACATAACCCTTAGAATTAACATTCTTTGTTCAGGACTGGCTGAAGGGAGCAGTTACAGTCTGCTGGATTCCAGGTTTTTGGCGGTTTATAAACAAACTCCCTTGTTAACTGGCATGGTTGCATCTGTGTCCCGGAGACATCTAACATCCTTCCTTTATACTCAAGAACATTGGTTCTCAAACTTCTTACAATGCTATAGTAACTCCCAACCATAAAATTATTTTCATTGCTACCTAATTGTAATTTTGATATTGGAGACAGAGGTTTGACAAAGGAGTTGTGACCTAGAGGCTAAGAATCACTGCTCTAGCGTCGACAGTTTTGCTTTTGTAGCTGGTCCATCCTTACCATGGGTTTGGGTGATACCTAATAACTTGCTGGAAGTTGGCTACTATGGATCCAGAGTGGTGTGGGAGTGCCTCCAGCATCTCCCATTATTGGCTTTAGGTGTGTGTGTGTATGTGTGTGTGTGTGTGTGTGTGTGTGTGTATGCACGTGCACACGTTTAATAAGTCTGAAGTTGATGGTGGGTGTCTTCCTTCATCAGTCTCCACTTTGTTTACTGAGCTAAGGTCTCTTATTTGAGCTCAGAGTTCTCTGATGGGCTGGTGAAGCCACACAGCTTGCTGTAAAGATCTTGTCTCTGCTTCCCTGAGTGCAGACTCTTACAACTCCAGATGTTTGCCTGGGTTCTGGGTATCCAAACTTTCCCTCACCATTGCACTGCAAGTACTTTAATCCACTTTAATCCACTACCTTCTTAGTCCAAATGTATGGCTTTCATTGCAGCTCTGGCTGCATTCATTTAGCCAAAGTTTTTAATGGGATTCTTCCTCTGGCTTCCCTGCACTGGGGGACTGGATGAGCAGAGTGAGAGAGAAACTCTAAAGCTCCCAGTGTCCGTGACCAAGTGCTCATCTGATTTTACAGGTAAGGAGAGTCAGAAAGACAAACACAAGATGGAAAGCAAGAAAGTTCCCCAAGTAAACTGACAGACAAAAATGTAAAGTTAAAGAAACCCTCACTTGAAATGAAGGACTAACCTGTAAACCAATATCTGTTCCTTGGAATTTGCTAACTTCCCCTCACAATGGAGATAACAAGATTCCAAGAATTCACACTGCCCCTCCTTTCTTGTGAGTCAGCAGGTGGTGAGTAGGGTCATAGGAAACAAAGAGATAGCTGCAACTGCAGTTTGAAAAACAAAATTAATTAGCTCATCCTGAGGCCTAAGGTCTGTTGACCCTAATAGGAGATCATCTGGCCTGAAGAGTCACATACTCAATAGACAGAGGCCCCACCCCCATCCTAAGCTTGTGGGTTTGCCTATAAAAACACCTGTGGGGGAGAGGGAGGGGTAGGCAGCTTATCTCTGGCTTGCCTGCTGGAGGAGCCCATTTGCTCAAATGTTTCCTGTTCATTAAAGCCTCTTCGTGTTGCAGCAGATGTACTAGACATTGAGTTCTTGGGGGGTACCGACCGAAATTAGGAGACTACTCATCCTGGGGTCTTACAAACAAAACAAAACAAAACAAAACACAGCCAAGGTAGGGAGAATGGAATGTGGCCTGATCTGACTGATCAGCCTTTGAAAGATGCAGACTACTCCTGGTTCACGGATGGCAGCAGCTACTTGCTAAATGGTGAGAGACGGGTAGGGGCTGCAGTGATGAATGCCACAGAGGTCATATGGGCCACTGCACTCCCTGAGGCACCTCTGCTCAGGGAGCTGAACTCATTGCTCTGACTCAGGCTCTCCAAAAAGAAGCTTAACCTATACACTGATAGCCATTCCCCTGACCATGGAG
>NW_026126998.1:0-2500 GCF_943737965.1 Phodopus roborovskii
ATCACATGGATAGCCAAATTAGATTCAATCACTTTGAACAAACAAACAGAAGCCCTACTCTGCTTATTCCTGGTGGAGGTGGAAGCTGTCTGGGTTTCTCACCAAGGTTATCCTGGTTGAGAGGGTTCCTTCACTTGAGTGATGGCTGCCACAGTTTGGACACTCCCAAGTCCCCCTCCACAACTTTGAGTCTGGTATATGTCCCTATGTAGAGGTCTTCTAAATTACACATGGAGACACCAAGAAAGAAACAGGTGCAGGGAGTGAAAGCAGAAAAGTTAAGAAGGATATTCCTTTGAAATAGGGGTTGGCCTAAGGTTATCAGCCTTCACTCCCTTGACTATATGATAGCTGCACTTACCATGGGATCTTACCTTTCCCTTATTCGAACTATTTAGATGTCCTCATCCCTTGCAGGCACAAAGAACAACAACACCACCTTTCTAACATTTCTCCTCAACACCTTCCAGGAACAGGAAAGTGTCATCTCAGCAGAGCCTGGTTTCCAGTGTGGACTCTGCTCTATAAAGAGTTGGATTTTACCCCCAGCTTGATGTTGAAAGAGGCCTAGGCCTGTGAGGTTTGCCCTGAGAGACACCTGGGATGGTGAGCCACAGACATGTTCCCACAGCTGTTTTGATGGCAAGGTTTCCAACACAGAAAGGCCTCAAGATAGTCTTAATTTTAAGCCTGAGTACCAAGGAGCAACCACAGCAGGTCTGGTATGGCTCACATCAACTTGTCTCTGTGACAGCCTGCTTGCTCCTACTAATTTGCGAGTGTGGGCACCTCTCAGCCTCTGCCAAGCAACCTTCCATCACTTCTTGGAAACCTCAACAATGTTACCCAAAAGAGCTCTGCAATATTTTTGTCATATGAAAACAACAAAACAACAACATAAAATAATGAGCCTTAGTTGGTACCATTTTACACACACACACACACACACACACACACACACACACACACACACACACACACACACAAGAAAAAAGGATGGAAAAAAGTACATCACAGGCCATAGGTACAAGACAGAGTTTAAGAAATTAGAGGAGGAAAACGAAGCTTTTATGATTTCAAGTTAGGGAAAGCTTTTCATTTTGTTATTTTATTTATTTGTTTTATTAGACAGCACAATCTCTGTCCCTGAAGGAAAGACCAACCTTCCTTCTTCAATGGGTATACAGTCATTGAGGTGTCATGCACAGTCCCATATTCATGCAAAGTTAAGTAAATATTCTCTTGTCCTATTTCCCTCAATTTAATAATCCATAAGCAAACATCCTAAGCACCAAAGAAAAATTACCCCATGTACCCATAATAAGAGAATATGTCAATTTACTCCTTTTGTCACACAACTGGAGGTTGTGGGGAGGCAGGTGTGCCCATATCACAATGGTCCAGCAAAATCACGTTGGATAATGGGGAAAAATATTCTACATCCAACTGAGGCAAACCAATTTTTTGGATATGCAGCTACAAAGAACAGCAGTATCCCAGCAAAGACCCTGGTCTCATGCTTCCAAACTCAGGCAGGCTGATCATTCTTGCCTATATCTGCCATCAATGGTAAGAGCTTTGTTTACCACCTGAAGCTGTTGAAAACTCACTTAAGATTCCCAGGTGGGTAACCTTGTGCTGGAGGTTCAGGGACTGGAAAAAACGGAAGTCTCCCTGTAACTTCAAGTATAGTTACTGTACTGGGAATAAACTGGGGCTCAGGAATGTTTAAGACTTCAGGAGCTGTGCTGGACATTGGTGGCACAGGCTTTAATCCCAGCACTAAGGAGGCAAAGGCAGGCAGATCTCTGCAAGTTCATGGCCAGCCTAGTTTTCTAAGCTAGAGCCAGGATAGGATCCACAGCTACCCAGATAAACCCGAGGTAAAAAAGAACAGCCAAATAAATAAATAAATAAATAAATAAATAAATAAATAAAAAAAGAAAATGAATAAAATTATTCCAGCAGGAAGACCTTGACCCATAGCCCTGGGCTAAGGACTCTTGCACATTTTTCACACACACACCCAACAACATAGTACACCAGGGACATGGGGAGCCTAAGCAATGTGTGGTGTGTGTGTGTGTGTGTGTGTGTGTGTGTGTGTGTGTGTCTGCACGGGGTATTTGTTTCCAGCACCCGTGCTGTAACTAGGAGAGTTCTCTGGAAACAGTTGCCAACACACATCAAAGATTTCCTACTTAGATACTTGCTCTGCTAGCTCACTCACAGGCTCCATTGGAATTTCAGGCTATCCCCATTTCAAATTCAAAGCAGGCTTGGTAGCTTCCTTCCATGCTGGAAAATTTCAGGACTAGCTCAAGTTTTGCCTGTGTGCCTCAACTTGCTCAGGAAAGAAAAAAATAGATGAGTAAACCTTCCCTACCCAAGACAGCCTACTTCTAGGTGCTTACATTTTGCAGTGCTAGCTCCAAGTGCTCAGCATGGGGCAGTAAAGCAATCTACAGGGGGAAGGAGCCAGGGGGAGAGCCACCCCTTC
>NW_026126998.1:5000-113065 GCF_943737965.1 Phodopus roborovskii
CCCAAGACAGCCTACTTCTAGGTGCTTACATTTATGCAGTGCTAGCTCAAGAGCCCAGCATGGGGCAATGAAGCAATCTACAGGGGGAAGGGCCAGGGAGAGCCATCCCTCCCATTCTTCCTTCTCAGGATGATTCTTGGTTCTGGGGCTCCAAAGTTCTCTTGGTTTTGGAGTTGTGACTTACCCCTCTACCCTAATTATCACATGGATAGCCAAATTAGATCAATCACTTTGCACAGACAGAATCCCTACTTTCCATATTCCTGGTGGAGGTGGAAGCTGTCTGGGCTTCTCACCAAGGTTATCCTGGTTGGAGAGGTTCCTTCACTTGAGGAGAGAGTGCTGCCACAGTCTGGACACTTCCAAGTCCCCCTCCACAACTTTAAGTCTGGTATATGTCCCTATGTAGAGGTCTTCTTGAATTACACATGGGAGACACCAAGAAAAGTAACAGGTGCAGAGGGAAAGCAGAAAGCAATAGCCATATTCCTTTGGAATAGGGGGTGGGCCTAAGGTTGTCAGCCTTCACTCCCTTGACTATTTGATAGGGTACAAATCAAGGGATCTTACCTTTTCCCTTATTGGTACTGTTTAGATGTCCTCATCCCTTGCAGGCACACAGAACAACACCACCACCTTTCTAACATTTCTCCTCACCACACCTTCCAGGAACAGGAAAGCATCATCTCAGCAGATCCTGCTTTGCAGTGGGGAATCCTGCTCTATAAACAGTTGGGTTTTTACTTTCAGCTTGTTGTTGAAAGAGGCCTAGGCCTGTGAGGTTTATTCTGAGAGACACCTGGGAGCAGGAGCCACAGACATGTTCCCCCACAGCTGTTTTGATTTATGCTCTAACACAGAAAGGCCTCAAGATAGTCTAATTTTAAGTCAAAGTACCAAGGAGCAACTACAGCAGGTCTGGTATGGCTCACATCAACTTGTCTCTGTGACAGCCTGCTTGCTCCTACTAAGGTGGGAGTGTGGGCACTTTCTCAGCACTGCCAAGCAACCTTTCCATCACTTCTTGAAACCTCAACAATGTTACCCAAGCAAAAGAGCTCTGCAATCTTTTTGTCATGAAAACAACAAAACAACAACATAAAATAATGAGCCTTAGTTGGTACCACATTTTATACACACACACACACACACACACACACACACACACACACACACACACACGAAAAACAAGGATGGAAAGAAAGGACATCACAGGCCATATGTACAACCCTGAGTTTAAGAAATTAGAGGAGGAAAACAAAGCTTTCATGATTTCAAGTTAGGGAAAGCTTTTCATTTTTGTTATTTTATTTATTTATTTTATTAGACAGCACAAATCTCTGTCCCTTCTTCACTGGGTAATGGGGCCAGCTCTTTGGAAGTGTCATGCTACATTCCTCTATTCATGGAAAGTGAGGTAAATATTCTTTGTCCTATTTCCCCCTTCAACTTAATAATCCATAAGCAAACATCCTAATCACTCCAAAGCAAAAAATTTTTCCCATGTACCCATAATAAGAGAATATTTACTACTTTACCCTGTGTCACACAACTGGAGTGTTGGTGGGGGAGGTAGGTGTGCCCATATCACAATGGTCCAGCAAAAAAAGCAGGTTGGATAATGGGGAAAAATATTCTACATCCAACTGAGGCAAACCAATTTTGGATATGCAGCTACAAAGAACAGCAGTATCCCAGCAAAGACCCTGTCTCATGCTTCCAAACTCAGGCAGGCTGATCATTCTTTGCCTATATCTGCCAATGGTAAGAGCTTGCTTACCACCTGAAGCTGCTGAAAACTCACTTAAGATTCCCAGGTGGGTAACCTTTGTCCTGGAGGTTCAGGACTGGAAAAAACAGGAAGTCTCCTGTAACTTCAAGTATAGTTACTGTACTGGGAATGCAAGCCTGGGGCTCAGGAATGTTTAAGACTTCAGGAGCTCTGCTGGACATTGGTGGCACAGGCTTTAATCCCAGCACTAAGGAGGCAAAGGCAGGCAGATCTCTGCAAGTTCATGGCCAGCCTACTCTACTTAGCTAGAGCCAGGATAGGATCCACAGCTACCCAGATAAACCTGAGGTCAAAAAGACAAAATAAATAAATACATAAATAAATAAATAAATAAATAAATAAATAAATAAAAGAAAATGAATAAAATTATTCCAGCAGGAAGACCTTGACCCACAGCCCTCAGCTAAGGACTCTTGGCATTTTCTTTCCCACACACACACCCAACAACATAGTACACCAGGGACATGGGGAGCCTAAGCAATGTGTGTGTGTGTGTGTGTGTGTGTGTGTGTGTGTGTGTGTGTGTATGCAGGGGTCATTTTTTTCCAGCACCCGTGCTGTAACTAGGAGAGTTCTTGGCAAACAGTTGCCAACACACATCAAAGATTTCCTACTTAGATACTTGCTCTGCTAGCTCACTCACAGGCTCCATTGGAATTTCAGGCTATCCCCATTTCAAATTCAAAAGCAGGCTTGGTATCTCTTCCTTCCATGCTGGAAAATTTCAGGACTAGCTCAAGTTTTGCCTGTGTGCCTCAACAGCTCAGGAAAGAAAAAAGATGAGTAAACCTTCCCTACCCAAGACAGCCTACTTCTAGGTGCTTACATTATGCAGTGCTAGCTCAAGAGCCCAGCATGGGGCAATGAAGCAATCTACAGGGGGGAAGGGCCAGGGGAGAGCCATCCCTCCCATTCTTCCTTCTCAGGATGGTTCTTGGTTCCTGGGGCTCCAAAGTCTCTTGGTTTTGGAGTTGTGACTTACCCCTCTACCCTAATTATCACATGGATAGCCAAATTAGATCAATCACTTTGCACAGACAGAATCCCTACTTTCCATATTCCTGGTGGAGGTGGAAGCTGTCTGGGCTTCTCACCAAGGTTATCCTGGTTGGAGAGGGTTCCTTCACTTGAGGAGAGAGTGCTGCCACAGTCTGGACACTTCCAAGTCCCCCTCCACAACTTTGAGTCTGGTATATGTCCCTATGTAGAGGTCTTCTTGAATTACACATGGGAGACACCAAGAAAAGAAACAGGTGCAGGGAAAGGGGAAAGCAGAAAGCAATAGCCATATTCCTTTGGAATAGGGGTGGGCCTAAGGTTGTCAGCCTTCACTCCCTTGACTATTTGATAGGGTACAAATCAAGGGATCTTACCTTTTCCCTTATTGGTACTGTTTAGATGTCCTCATCCCTTGCAGGCACACAGAACAACACCACCACCTTTCTAACATTTCTCCTCACCACACCTTCCAGGAACAGGAAAGCATCATCTCAGCAGATCCTGCTTTGCAGTGGGGAATCCTGCTCTATAAACAGTTGGGTTTTACTTTCAGCTTGTTGTTGAAAGAGGCCTAGGCCTGTGAGGTTTATTCTGAGAGACACCTGGGAGCAGGAGCCACAGACATGTTCCCCACAGCTGTTTTGATTTATGCTCTAACACAGAAAGACCTCAAGATAGTCTAATTTTAAGTCAAAGTACCAAGGAGCAACTACAGCAGGTCTTGTATGGCTCACATCAACTTGTCTCTGTGACAGCCTGCTTGCTCCTACTAAGGTGGGAGTATGGGTACTTTCTCAGCACTGCCTAGCAACCTTTCCATCACTTCTTGAAACCTCAACAATGTTACCCAAGCAAAAGAGCTCTGCAATCTTTTTGTCATGAAAACAACAAAACAACAACATAAAATAATGAGCCTTAGTTGGTACCACATTTTATACACACACACACACACACACACACACACACACACACACACAAACACACAGGAAAAACAAGGATGGAAAGAAAGGACATCACAGGCCATATGTACAACCCTGAGTTTAATAAATTAGAGGAGGAAAACAAAGCTTTTATGATTTCAAGTTAGGGAAAGCTTTTCATTTTTGTTATTTTATTTATTTATTTCATTAGACAGCACAAATCTCTGTCCCTGAAGCAAAGCCCAACCTTCCTTCTTCACTGGGTAATGGGCCAGCTCTTTGGAGGTGTCATGCAACATTCCTCTATTCATGGAAAGTGAGGTAAATATTCTTTGTCCTATTTCCCCCTTCAACTTAATAATCCATAAGCAAACATCCTAAGCACTCAAAGCAAAAAAATTTTCCCATGTACCCATAATAAGAGAATATTTACTACTTTACCCTTTGTCACAAAACTGGAGTGTTGGGGGGGGGGGAGGTAGGTGTGCCCATATCACAATGGTCCAGCAAAAAAAGCAGGTTGGATAATGGGGAAAAATATTCTACATCCAACTGATGCAAACCAATTTTGGATATGCCAGCTCCAAAGAACAGCAGTATCCCAGCAAAGACCCTGTCTCAAGCTTCCAAACTTTGCATAAATATATATGTTTACCTCCTGACCCTGAGCTGCTTAAAACTCACTTAAGCTCCCTGGTGGGTAACCTTAGTGCAGGAGATTCAGGACTGGAAAAACCGGAAGTCTCCTGTAGCTTCAAGGATAGCCATTTTAGTGAAGCTCCAGCCAGCGACAGGATTTAACCTTCTATATGTGAGGCACTGCGATTGGTCCTATTTTAGAAAGTAAATAATGAAAACAGTCAGAGCTGGAGAGCTGACTCATCAGTTAAAAACACTTTTTGATCTTACAGAGAACCCAGGTTCAATTCCCAGCACTTACTTGATGGCTCACAACCATCTGTAACTCTAGGCCCAAGGGATCTAACACCTTCTTCTGACTTTCACAAGCACCAGACACTTGTGTGGTGCTAAGATATACATGTTTATTCACATCTGTTGGTATACATGCCCTTGTGAGCATGTGTCGGTGTGTGTGTGTGTGTGTGTGTGTGTGTGTGTGTGTGTGTGGGCGCGTGTGTGTCTGTTTGAGTGTGTATGGACCTTCCACTGTCTTTCTCTGTCTTTTGAGGCAGGCTCTATCACCTGACTATCAGGCCAGCACTGGGATTATAGGCCTTGCTACTCTGCCAGTGTAAAGGGTGCAGCAGACTGGGACACAGGTTTTCATACTTGCACAGTAAGCACTTTATCAGCTGAGCTACCTCTCCATCCCCATCCTTTGTAATTTTTAAATGTAGCAATAAACTCATTATGAAGCCAACTATCAATTTGTTAAATAGAAGTTTATGAGTGCTGAAAAACAAATATGATCACTTGGAGCCAGTGTGGACTTTGCTAGCAAGAAATTATGCCTGGTAACATAGGCCTGCTAACCTTTCAACTTGAGATGTTGAAGAAGTAGGAGCACAAGTTCAAGGCCCTCAAGGGCTACAGAGTGAGTTCAAGTCCAGTCTGAGCAATTTAGCAAGACTCTTTCTCCAAATAAAATGTGGTAGAGCATTTTGCCTACATGTACAAGGTCCTGGGTTCACGCTCCAATACTGAAAGAAGGGAAATAAGGGTAAAGAGATGAAGGGACTGGGAGCCATGACTCAGCAGTTAAAAGTGCTTGCAGCTTTTTCAGAGGACTCAAATCTGCCCAGCACCCACGCTGGGTCACCCACAGTTGCCTGTAGCGCCAGCTCTATGCCATCTAGTCACCTATTCCGACCTTGGCAGGTACCTCCACAAGCAGACACACATGCATGCATATAAGTAACAATGCTATCTTTGGAGACTGGAGAGATAACTCAGCTATTCAAAGCACTTATTTTTGCAGGAGACAAAGGTTCAGGTACCAGCATCCATGAGGCGGGTTACAACAAGCTATAACTCCAATTCTCTTCTGGCCTACACAGGCACCTGCTTGTACACAGTACACATGTATACAATAAAGTAAATAAATACTTAAAGTGGGGTTAAGAAATTGAGGCATATATTAAATTTGTGGGTCGTTTGGTTTGGTTTGGTCTGGTTACGTTTTGGAAACAAGGTCTTTCTGTGTAGCCCCGGCTGTCCTAGAACTCACTCTGTATCCCAGACTGGCCTTGAACTCAGAGATCCTCTGCCTACCTCTGCCTCACAAATGCTGAGATTAAAGGCATGGGAATTTTTTTAATGCATATTTATTCTCTGTGAATGTGTGTGGGTTGTGCATGCCAAGGTGTTTATGTGGAAGTCAGAGGACAATTTGTGAGTTGGTTCTCTCCACATGATTCCAAGGATCTAACTCAGGTCATCAGACATGGCAGCTGAATGGGAAAAAACAAGATAAATAAACAAATAGATAGGAAGGAAGGGAGGGAGGGAGGGAGGGAGGGAGGGAGGGGGGGGAGGGAAGGAAGGAAGTGTTTTTGGCACCAGATGAATAAAATGGGTGCAGTAAAGAAACCAAAATAGCTTTTCCATGAGTAAAGGGTAAAGTTTATTCCAAATACCAAGGCTGTCTCTTGGAAAGTGGTGGCTGGGGGTTGACTGGATTAATGGATGTGATTTCTAGTGCTATGAAAACATCACTGAAGAATGCTTTAGCTGGTTCAGGGTCTGAGTGCAGGTGGCTTATATAGGGATTCCTACAGGAGGCAGGTATTCAGGTAGGTTAAGTTACCAGAAAAGCAGCCAAAACTCTGTCCTACTGGAACTCTTAGACACTTGCAGAAACAATTCTTAACACTTCTACTGAAGTGTGACAAATCCGAGATATTGTGTTCATACTCCTGTAAATGAGGGTCAGGTTCTCCCTCTAGTCAGGTTGCATGTAGTTAGTCAGGGAGCCACAAGGGGAGATGAAGAGATTCTAAATGGTTTAATTTTTAGTTTTAGTTTAAGTGTTTGGGGATTAGTAGCAGAGGTTTTACAGTGTGGTATATATACTAAAATCCACTATATCAGACATTTCACAGGTTTGATGTGTGAATTCTGTTTCAACATCCAGGTATAAAAGGGGTGGTATGTTAAAGCAACCAGTAAACTTCTCCCACAGTACACCCCATTCAGCCTCCATCGTCTTGTGTATTACACTTTTTGTCTGAGCACAGTGACTGATAGTCGTTTTTTTTTTTTTTTAAACAATAAAATAAAGAAAAATGCCAGCAACTAGAAGGTTAGCAGGACAGCCTATATTCTTTACTCTTGGAAACTGTACTGAAGCCACGGGAATTTTTTTTTTTTTAATCTCCACCCTTTTCTATTTATTACAGATTTTACCTTCGATGAACCCTTCTGTGGTCAGCCCTTGCCCCTAAACATCAGCAAGCATTCCCATGAATACTTCTTTCCCCTTACATTGCACTAATCCCAGCTCTTAATGATTCTTGAGCTCTCACCTTCTTCCTGTGTAGCCTCTCCTCTCCTGGACTGCTTTCTTAGTGGCTTGAAGAGTCCAAAGCAAGAGAGCAGCAGCCATTGCATTACCTGGGGTCACTAGGAACCAGAAACACTGCTTTCCACACTGATTGAGAGACAAGTAGACTCAGATATCCAGAATGACCAACAAGCCTTGCTAGGCTGTTCTGGAAAGATGTCATGTTCCAGGTAATGGGAGAAGACTCTCCTGTAGGAAGGGAATGTGACTCCAGAGTTCAGGGGAATTTGGAAAACCAAGGTCTACCCAGATGGTTTTCGTTCCTTCCCAACTAGAGCACCAGTTCAGACAAGGACTTCTAGGCATGGCATTTGAGAATTTGGTCTCCTTTATAACCTTTATAGTCCCTGGACCTGATTTTGAGCACATTTTGCTGCCTGTGCACTGGATGCATCTAAATGTTTCTGGGACATCTGAGATAACAGTGGCTAAACAGAATCTGCCTTCTCTTCATCCCATTTGTGTGTGTGTGTGTGGTGTGGTGTGTTTTGGGTTGTAGTTTGTGGGGGGGGCAATTCAAGACAGGGTTTTTCTGTATAGCGCTCTTGCTCTATAGACCAGGCTGGCCTTAAACTCTGCCTCCTGAGTGCTGAGGAGATTAGAAGCATGTACAACCACTGCCTGACTTTATCCCAATTTTTAAATTGTGAGTGCTGGGTGCCCAGAGTTCTTTTCTAGGGATGTTTCTGGGTCAGCTTTGCTATTTGGACTTGTCACAAATCCTGGAGATTTGGTTTAAGTACTTGGGAGTACAGGGGCGAATCCCTGGAAGGACAAAGGCAAAGGATGAGGGGTGGGAAAGAAGAATGTTAGCACTGGGGAACACCTTGCTTGGTCCTACTGGGGAGTGAGGATACTGGGAATGTACCCTCTTTATGGGGATGAGGATTGTGCCTGGATTGCTAAACCTAGGCATTAATTGGACCTGGGCCAAACAAAAACGAACATTCCTGGACTAGGTCTTTGCAATTCAATGTCAAGCCCATTTATTGCACATGGCTTTTTTGTTGTTGTTGTTGTTGTCGTACGTCGTTAATTGCAGGGTTTTTCTGAGTGTCACTGACTGCCCTGTACCTCACTTTGTAGACTCAGCTGGCCTCAAACTCACAGAGATCCTCTGGCCTCTGCCACCTGAGTGCTGGGACTAAAGGTGTGCACCACCACTGACTGTATTTAGGTTTTATTTATTTTTTAAAGACAGGGTCTTGCTATAATTGGTAGTCTGGCCTTGAAATCTTGATCTTAGTGCCTTCATTTCCTGGGTGCTTTTCTTTATGTTTTTTTTTTTTGTTTGTTTGTTTGTTTTAGAGTTTGTTCATAGTACTTCTCTTAGCAATGGCAGTTCCTGGGTGGGTAGGGGAGTGGCTTTTACAGAAAAGTGTTAATGTTGCTAATCTCACACTTATCAGGCTGCCTTCTGATTCTCTCAGAACACAGGAAGTATGAGAAGCCATCTAAAGCTATCTCCCACTGACACCCTTCTCCATTTGCACTTGCAAAATACAAAACTTCTTGCTAGGGGGAGGGGGTCTAGGCTTGACTTCCCAATAGTAGAGTATCTCACAATTCTTGTTGCTCGTACCCTGCCTGTTTTGATGAGCCATTGTACTTCTTGGTTTGTGGGAAGAAGACCCGAGAAGCTGGCACCTTTGGCTTCCTCTCTGTTGTTACTGATGTAAGTAATAAAGTGCCTGAATCTAAAAGAGCTCACCATATATATGTATGAATGTATGTATGTATGTATGTATATATGTGTGTGTGTGTGTGTGTGTATGTCTTGGTGTGCTGCAGTGTACCTAAAACCCTCTCAGGAATCAAGGACTATAACCTGTAACTTCTGTCAAAGCAACTCACAGCCAGCCTTCTGCCGCATGCACTTTGAGAGGTGTGCAGCCTCACCCAAGTTTGTGTGCCCTTCAGGAGGCAAGGAAGGCAGAATGCTTAACAGCAGTCATCTAAAATACAAAAAAAACAAAAATTTTGCTCTCAGGCTCAGTGTATCTTGTCTTCCCAGGGTCTATAGCCATTCTGTTGCACCCTGAGGTTCCTGCTGATTCCCTTTCCTTCTCCCTTGGGGCTACCCCATAAGTAATGACACCATATCCTTGCTTCAGCCTGCCTCTCCCTGGGTTATTATTTCAGTTATGACACTTTCTCCATATATATATATATATATATATATATATATATATATATATATATATTGCTGGGCCTTCTCAGGTGACACGGTATTGAGCAGTTTTACAATATTCGCAATAAAACTGGTCTGGAATTTTCCTTCCTTGGTAAACATCTGTTACTTGAAAGCTGCCAATAATGTTTCTGAGCCCATAAACTAACTTGAAAAAAAAAAAAAAAAAAAAAAAAAAACTTGAGCTCTGATAATATTCAGCAAAACCCTTGAATACTTCAACCAGTGGTTATAATTGCAAACAGTGATCTGAAGTAATCCATTTTAAGAAAGGACAGTAGAGAGAAAAGGGTGGGTGTGGTGTTTGTGAATAATGAACAAACTGTCTCTCTCAGGACAGCTCCCATCAATGTAGTCAAGCCTAAATCTCTTCTTTAGACTAAATGGGGGAATTGTAGTGAGATATCCACCCTGCCTGCACCTGTTGCCCATTGGGGGTGGGGGCAGGTGTGGACATGACCTTCAGGGAGTGGGAGGGCTGGGGCTCGGATGCTGGAACCCAGCTAGTGTTCTTACTTCCTGGTTGGAGACAGAGCATCCGGAGGGATCCTTGAAACTGGAACCTGTGGCGGCGATCATCTGTTTCTGGTGTAAGTTATTTCTCCCCAAATAAACATCCATCAACATCAGCCTGTCACTTCCCAGATCCTTATTTACCACGATTTACCACCCAGCAGAGGTTGCATGACTGGGCTTTCTGCTGTTTGTGCTGGGTCTCTGTAGAGCAATGGGGGAGTGTCCTAGAGGTCTACAGTATGAATTCAGTTGTCTGTGTTGTCTTGTAAAGTTCCTTTTAGTAAGCCACTCTCTAAAGCTGTTTTGCTTTTATATTTTCATTTTTCTTGTGCTTGATAGCCTTACCCATATTTTTGGACTACAAAATAACAATTTAGGCTTATTCTTTAGATGATTATATATTATCCTAAGTTTTTAATTGCTTTGTTTTCTCACATCTTTTAGGTAATGCATATCCATTATAAGGAAATATCTGATGAGTTCTGGCAAATGTGAATCCCCACATAACTACTACAACAATTGGGAAATAGGATATCTATTTCTCAATGCCCCTGCTATAACTCTCCCAGATCTTGAGTCCTTAGCAACCAGTGGTCTGCTTTTTCTTTTGATAGCTCAATGGGCTTTTTTTTTTTAGAATTCATATGATAATATCATAAGTTAGTTGTTAAACGTGGCTTCTTTCAATCAATAAAGTATATTTAATATTTAAGATCTGCCTGCATCTGAGTGGATGCCATTAATATACCTTGTTTGTTGTTGGGAAGTATCCAGTGTGTGGTCTATCATAGCTTGTTTATCCAACCAAATCTCAAGAGTATTTCCAACAATATTTAGTAAACTTCATACATAAAACATTTTTTTTTTTAAATTTGCTTGAGTGCCTGCTGTGTGTCATTTGAGAGCCAGCATGAACAAAGTAATGTGTGCCTTCATGGAGCTGAAGAGGGGATCTAAAATACAAATCATAGTAGCTAAATTACACAATTATATGCATTAGTTCCTATGGCTCCTCTAACAAATTGCACAGTCGATGGCTTAAGGTAACAGAAATTTGATCTTACATACAGAAGCCAGAATCCCTAAGTCAAGATCTGGTAAGTTGGGTCATGCTGTGTTCTGCGGGATGTGCCCCAAGGGCCTCTCCTGGTGGTTGCTGGGGACCCATTTGTTCAGTGACTTAAAAACCACATCGCTTGGAGCGTTGTGCTACCCTCACATCTCCTTCTCTTCTGTGTTTTCTTTTCTAAGGACACTTATAATTGGATTTTATATTTAAGGACATGGAAAGCTTTTGCAAGGTGGATAACCTTCGAATAATGAAAAATTGACAATAACATTAAAAGTCGTTTGAGAGTAAGGTGATACAAGTAAGAAGTAGCAGGTTACACTAGAAGTGTTCAGGTGGGAAGAATGTCTGAGACTCAGCAGACTGCAGAGTACACACACCACAGGATAGGGTTCAGAGATCCTGCCTCAGGATTCCTCCAGAGCCCAGATGAAGAAACACCCATTATTTGTGCCCACAGAGCCCCTGTCTCTTTCCCACATACTTTCTCCAAAAGCACTCTCCTGACTAATAGCACTGTGGTTCATCTGGGCTGTCAGTTTTTGTCATAGTTTGTAACTATAATGGGATTATTCACCCTATATATTCCACTAAGTCCTGCTCCATCCACCCCTGGAGTGAGATTTCTGAGGATTCATTTCTGTTTTACAGAGAGAAATCATTTGCTTGTTCTCGTGGTTATATAACATTGTCTTATGTGAACAGCCTATCATTTAATCATCTGCTTTACTACTGATGCACATTTGGAGTTTTCCAGTTTGGGGTAGAACAAAGAATTATATAAACAAAGTGTGGTGTCGTGTGGATATTCAGCAGTAATGGATACTGCTCAGAGTCTCTCCAAGTTGCCAACACTGTAGAAGAGCTTGGTTCTGTGTATGTTTTGGAGGTAAAACAGCCTATCCACCGTGTCTCACAGAAGAGAACTAGGGTTAACTCCAAGTGTTTGCAGCTGGGCCACTGCTAGGTAAGGCTCGGTATCAGCTGGACCAGAAGCAGGGATTTGGGAGTGTAGGTGAAAAGAAGAGAAAGGTGGGAATTTTGTTCTATATAATCCTGAGATGTCAAATGAGGTATCAAAAAAGGGGTAAACATTCAAGTCCCAACCTCAACAGCTTGGTCTGGATTAGAAACAAAGCAATATGAGCATCCATGGAGGGAATTTAAGCCATGGCAGAGGCAGTCTCACCAAGGGAGTGAGTATAGATGACAACACAGAATGCCCTGTCACCATGAAATCTGGGATATGGGAGAAGCAGCAAATACAAAACAGCAGAAGCCTCTAAGGCTACAGGGAAACCTCAAGCATCCTTAGAGGCCTGCTCATGAAGCACATCTGGAAGGAGAGATTTGTCCAGGCAACACAGGTCCAGAGGAAGACTGACAAGGTGCCATGTCAGTTAGGCATGTGCACAGGGCATTGCTTGAGACCATGCTAGCTTTGGTATCTTCCCTCCCCCCTCCCCCAGTGAGAATTGGCCTGAGTAATTAGAGGAAGTATAAGAGAAATAGGGCTGCCACTAGGTACACATGAGAATGTGCTCTAAGCAAGGACATGAACGCAGTAAGGGAGCTCGCCATGGGATGTCTGAAAAGAGGACACAGCAGTGTAGACATGAAGTATCGATGGAACAGCAGGTGGCATGCTGTGCCTGGAACTGTGAGCAGGGAAAATAGTGGGAAAGTTGGCCAGGGAAGCAATGAAGGGCCAGGTCACATAGCCTCTCAGAGGTCACTGCAAGTGCTTTTGTCCATTGTGCCGAAACGGGGGAAGCTCCTCAGAAGTTTAGGGCCCAAGGGTGACATATTTTGTCTTAATTCGATAAGCTTCAACATCATGATTAGTAGTGATGTGTCACATGCTTCCACTTTAATCTCCAGAGTACAGTGAGTTCTCCTGTTGCCCCTAAGTCATATCAGCATTGTGCTGGAGGTCTAAACCAGAACAGAAGGCTAGAAAACAAAATGGCCAGCATTCATAGATGGTATGGCTTAGAGATGACAGGATTGTGCATGTTAAAGACAGCACTGCAGGGTTATAAAAGGAGAGCCTGGCACTGCTAGAGCCTACCATACCACTTGGTGGAAGTTTCCATCTGTAGGAAAACTACAGTTTGATTTGAGTGGCCTTTACAGCACCAGTTGACACACTGATGGAAGCCTACAATCATCACAGAGGATGTAAGTTTTCTCTGTGACTGTCAGATCAAACTCACAAAAGATTCGGTGAGTGGAGCAACACATTGGACCCAGTAAATGTAGCATGCACACCCTCTTTGCTCGGTATCCCATCTTCTTAAGCACAGCATTGGTGTGCTATCATGGAAATCAAAGCCTAATGGCTGGTTCTAAAACAGTCTAGTTTTATAAAATCCCCAAATGCTATGTCCAGAGTAGTGAAAATGTACAGGTTATAGCTACATATAGCATGTCTGACAAGTAGAGAAAGTAAAACATGAAAAAGATGTTATAAAATTCAGATCTACATAAATCAATGGTATGTGGGAAGGTATAGTAGTATCTTGCCTTGTTCCTGTGACCAAATACTTGACATAGCAAAACGAAAGCAACAACAGAAAAACGCTTAAGGGAAATAGGGCTTATTTTGGATATATAGTATGTCTTGGTAGGAAAAGCCTGGTAGCAGGAGTGTGAATCCTTTCCATTGCCTCTGTAGTCAGGAAGCAAGTGAGGCCAGAGCATAAAACTTCAAAGCCTGACCCTAGTGGTCCTCTTCCTCCAGCAAGACTCCACCTCCTAGGGGTTCAACAATGTGCCAAAACAGACTACTGAGGAGCAAACTGCCCATCACACAAGTCTATGGTGGTAGTTTACATTCAAACCACAGCAGAATAAAAATCCTGGAAAAAAAAGGTAATAAAATTCTAAAATCTGTATTTTAAAAAGTTGGATTATATAATCTGGGGGGGGGGAGGATTGTGTAAATTTGAAGTAGATAGGGTATATCCTTGAACCCTGAAGGCTTTGTATTTTGTTGCCTGTGTGTTAATTATGTAAACATTTGCTTTGTTAAGTTATTCAACTTAATGTGACTTTTCAGAGGTTGTGACATGCCACAAGGAAAAATACTGCATAAATGAAAACAAAACAATAGACATCAATAAAAAATAAGAAACTGTATATGTTATATATTAAGAAATGGAAACAAAAATCAGAAGAGAAACTGTGGAAGAGTATCGTTCCTTGTAATACTGCAGGAAATATGTTTAACAAATTGCTCCTAGATAGTTCTTGAGCTATTTCCAGGCAATGTGGCATCTCAGCAAGCAGGGGAATGTTTTGGACTCCTTGAATGCATGAGAAGAAATCTGTGTGGCATGTATAACAAAACTATCTTCAATGTAATTCAGAGTGATGGTGCACACTTATAATCCTAGCACTCCAAGGAGAGGCAGGATATGCAATCTCTCTCTCTCACTTTCTCTGTCTCTCTCTCTATCTCTCTCTCCCTCCTTTCCTTCCCCTCCCTCCCCACTTACTTGATGATCTGAATTTATTTTGCAGAGGAAATTTTAAAAGTAGAAAAATCAGAAGTTGACAGTAAATGGTGGCAGTGATGGTATTGGGAGATTGGAAAATGGAGGAGTGGTACAGAAGGGAAAAGTTCAATGATATACATAAAGGTTAATAAAATGATTGATGTAGATGGTGGTGTACACCTTTAATCCCAGCACAGAGAGGCAAGCAGAAGGCCAGCCTGGTCTACAGAGTGAGTTCCAGGACAGCCAAGGCTTATACAGAGAAACCCTGTCTCTAAAAACCGAAAATAATTAAAATAAGATGAGTGACAGGGAAGTACTGATAGGACTCTTGCTTCCTGAAAAGGGCAGTATGTACCTGTTGCCATGACATCCTTAAGATGCCAGATACTTAGGGACAACCTATCAACCTCATTTTTCCCCCTTGAGACAAGCATCTGTAGATTTGGGATGTTGAGGTTATTGTTTTATTTTTTAAGACAAGACTGCTGTTTAATCCAGTTTGGATGTGATTGTGATGATATCTTGCTTGCACAAATAAGGGCTGTCTGAAGGTCAGAGAATGGAGCTTGCCACTAGCTAACCATAGAGATCTGGAGGTCTGTACAGACAGAAAGGAAGTGAAGTAGCTGGGCGGAAACAGGACATAAGCTGGGAGAAATTGAAATTGCTCTCTTGACTGCTGAAGCACTAAGGAGATAAGGTGTGGTGGCGGCTTGCTCCTTCTCTCTGATTGCTCAGCATTTTCCTCTATATATGACTCCAGGTTTTTACTACTTAGACCAATTAAGAGCTCCATTTACAAGTATGTGATCTCTTGATTCTCCTAGTTTGACTTCCCAAGTGAGTGCTGGGAGATCAGGTATGTGCCATCTCTCCCGGCTTGCTTTTATTTTTTAAAAGTCTCACAAATGATTCTGATGTGCAGTCAAGTATAAAATCTAATATGCCCAGTTGGGATGCCTATGAACCGAGAGAGAGAGAAGGCCAGCCTATAATCACTAAGAGTACAAAAGCGGCACACGTACCTTGATAGTAACCAAAAGCTCTCTAATTGAACTTACCTGCTCAACAATATAGAAAGCATGCCTGGTTCTAGAAACGTAGCCAACTACCCAAGGCTAGTTAAGTTGTGGTCTTAGAGGATAAATTACAACCACCACTGTACTAAAACAACATAATTCCTAACTACATTATAAATATTTGTTCATATACTCACATATGTAAGTGTAGTCCTCACCCTCATCCAAGGAACTTCTTTTTTGCAGTCAACAGAAACCACTACATAAAAACCACAGCTAAGTAAAATGCCTAATTGTGGGAACACAATCCCAAGGAGTACATGTACAAAACAATTCCTGAAAGTAAGGCTTTTGGGGACTTTGCAGAAGGAGGGGTGGAGAGATTGATAAGAGTCAGGTGTTGAGAGAATGCTGTGAGAATGTGCCTCCTAGTAATGTCAGAAGCTACACCTATAATTTCTCTCCAACATGACTGCCTAAGTATGCAGCTACAGTGGCCTGGAGGAAGCTCCCAAGGCTTCAACTCTATACAACTACAGGCAACCAAGGAATACTGAGAAATAGTCTTCTCCAGGGAAGAGCACACCAGTTGATTATCCAATACTATGTGGTCAACACTGAAAACATAATACAAGTAACACTATACTGACTAAGCATGCTGTATTTAAGAATGTATATGTGCATGCATATTTACTTGTGTGTATGTGTGTGCATGTAGCAACCACTGATAAAAAAAAAAAGGCCATGAATTCTAAAGCTAAAGGAGGGGGTATATGGGAGGGCTTGGAGGGAGGGAAGGGTAGGAGAAATGTTTTAAATATATTGTAATTTCAAAAACTAAAAGATTTTTTTTAGGCCAGTATGTTTTTAATATCTCAACATGCCTGTAAAATCCCTGGTACTCTTTAAAATGGACCTGAGTGTCTGTACAAGCCCCCCCCAACACACACACACACACACACACACACACACACACACACACCATGATGCCCACATTTTATGACATTTATTTTGAGTATTCAGAGGTGAAAGGGATCCAATATACTTTCAGCCCTGAGCTTGTGAAACAAAGCACATGTGTTTCCTGGCAACGTGGGTCTTACAGCTTCTGCTGTTGTGAGATGAAAGAGCAAACACACCAGCCCAGCAGGACTCAGTGATACTCCTTGGGGCTTACTAGTGGAGCCAGCATGGCCCCAACAACATTTTGACCCTGGAAAATATTTCCACAGTGTTCCAGCTATTTTCCCCAGCAGACCATGCCTTCAAGTTAGTCTTGATTCTTGTTCCCATCAAAAATAGTTGAGGTGAAGGAGTAAATTTAGCCAAGACCAACAAAATCTCTGAAGGCCTCACCACGGTTCTCTCAGTCCCCTGTTTCCATAACACGTGGCTGGGTCTTGCCAAACCCATCTCAATCAGCTGAGTGGTCATGGTGAGAAGCCAGAGTGTTTTCTAAATAAGCTTATTCCTACATCTGCTTGAACTGACCTGGAAAATATATTTGTTCCATTTGGGCCTTTCTGAGCAAACAATGTCCACTTTGTGTTGTGTATACCACCTAATTATTTCAGAGTCCACAGCGTCAATTCACAGAAAATGATCCAGGCTACTTATACTCTTTTCCCAGTTGTCCTTTGGAGGTGAGTATACACACTAAGGAACACACTATACTGAAGTTATCTGAGTTGAAGTCTTAGAGAGCTATGCATTTTTATGTCTGTATGTTAAAGAAATAGATGTTTATTGTAGCATTTCCCCCACATTGTTTTTAGATTAAGACCTCTTTGCTTTCAATCTTATAATTGTTTGATTTTCTTTCCTCAACTTTGTCAGTCTCACAGCAGAAACAGCAGGAAACAGCCAGAGCCTGTAGCTGTCACCCCAGAACCAACTCTGTGGTTGCCACCTTGCCTTCAGTTCTGGCTAGCAATTTCTTGCTGCCCTGGGGACTGTCTGCCTCTTAATACTTTTTTTTTTTTACATAATCTAAATTGCTTGGAATTGTTCAGAGAAGAGTCAGGACTGACTGTCCCCCATTTTTAAAATGCAAAATATAGACTGAGAAAGGTTATATACTTTTCAAAAAGCATGCATTTTCCCCTAAATTGTGTCAATAACAAGTACAACTATTATATAAGTGAATTTTATCCTGTCACTGTGTGCACATACATATGTCATATGAAGATTAAATTAAACAATACTCTACAAATAACCAGAGGAAAATATAGAAAGAATAATATTATCTCAAAATGAAACAATTAGACCCTAGACTCTCCTCAAATTTGGAATGATCCTTGTTCCTTTGCCTTGCTGAGTGCTGGATTACAGGCATTCCATCACACTCAACCTTTCTTTTGTTCTTTGTATTGGTGATGAATTTTTAACAATGTTTCCTTCACCAGACTATGTAAGAATATGAGCAATTTGCCAGGCATTGGTGGCTCATGCCTTTAATCCCAGCACTCAGGAGGCAGAGGCAGGCAGATCTCTGAGGTCCAGGCCAGCCTAATCTACAGAGTTAGTTCTAAGATAGGCTCCAAAGCCACAGAGAAACCTTGTCTTGAAAGACAAAACAAAACCAACAAAAAAAGCAACATTTTTCATAACAGCATGAAACTGTAAGTAATCCAAATATATGTCAGTAGCAAAGCATTTAAGTATAAAGCATTTAATTGTATAAGTACTGGCATAAAAAAGAAAGTAAGAATGAAAGAAAAACTCTAAAACTATAGCTCTAACACCAATGTAAATGTGAGGTCAGTTACCAAAGAAAAACCACTGCCATAATGTGAAGTTTGAATGTAGATAAAATTAAGATGTTTTCAGGAGTTTGTGCTTAGTGGATTTACAGAAAAGTAAGGAAGGATCTGTAGAGACCTAGATGTCATTACCACCATATTCCTTTGTAAAATAAATAAATAAATAAATGCATAAACGGAGTGATGAACAGAGGCTACAAATGTAGGCTACAAATTTATATAAAGAGTTGGTGGCCTGTAGACCTAAGAGGTTTTAAAAGTTGTTAGTAGACCTTGAGGGTATGTGTAAACAGAGAAAGGGAGGGAACATGGAGGAGAAGGAGATCTATAAGTAATTCCACGAAGAGAAAGGTGACTGTTAGGGAGTTCCTGAAGCCCAAGAAAGAAGTGAGAGCACATGCCGAAGATAACAGGAAAGGAAAAGTAATCTTCAGGTAGGAGAGAGTTTCCCCTTAGCCATCTATGTAATTATATGGGACCTTTGCTAAGCAATAAGTGGGATAAGAGATGTGGGAAGTATCATTTGAGGCACACAGAGATAAGATGACCCAGAGCCACAGGTCAACACCTCTAACAGAGATGCTGACATCTTGCACCTGGGCTTGCCCAAGGATCCAGAGCTCTTGGGGTTTGTACTGCAGAAGGAATGGGGGAAATGTGGGTAGGAGCAAGATGTTTAAACTGATGGACTACCTGTGAGGTCTAGACAGAAATGGAAACTTTGGAAAAACAGAGAGGGCCAGAAGCAGGGTTTGGTGAGACAGCAGAACCTGGAGCCCATGAGACAGAAATGTGAAACAGGAGCCCAGGTCTGATGAAGGGACATGAATTTCCCATCCTGTAGTGATTGTTGCCTTAAGGGATGGAGTCACCTTTGATACATGTGACTGACCTTCCTGGCAGAGGATGAGGTGCTGTAGCTCTGGAGAACCCTGACATGCCCTTGGTCAGCACCCAAAGAAGGAGCAGAGGCAATGAGAAAGTCACATCCTTTTCTGAGGAAGCAGTGCAGCATGCAACATAGGGCTCCATCCCACGCAGCTGCCTGCAGTCTAAACATAGAGAGGAATACTGCATGGCAGGTGTTATCACTGAACTTCCAGGCCAGGACTGCCTAGTGGAAATTGTACAATGATGTTCTATGTCTTTCCAGTCCACACACAGAAGCCACCAGCTACAAGTGGCTAAATGATTGCTATAATTAACAATAAATTCCAGGCTCTTTCTTGACAAAAATAGGCTGAGCTGCAAGTTTGTGGTGCTGAGGAACACTTGGCAACTGAAATTCCAAATGAAAATGCGATGTACACTAGTTACTGTAGTGAGGCTACTCTGGACGTAATATTAAAATCCTGGAGACTATAAGGATTTGGGAAGCTTCTGAAAATGTCAGAGTACCTAGTGTGAGACATATGACCTAGGAAATACAGGAGAAGAGTCATTTTAAAATTCTTAATATCTATCTAAAAATACATAAGAAAAACAATAGCCCCATATACATAATAATATCAATGTTTCAGTTTTACTTTCAAAATTTTTTATTAATTAAATGTGCATGCATTTGTTCCTGAGTGACAGGAGCCTTCAGAACCGAGAAGAAGGTATCAGATCCCTTGTTAAAAGAATTACAGATAGTTGTGAACCACCATGTGGGTGCTAGGAACTGAACCTGGGGTCCTCTAACTGCACTTAACCACTGAGCTAGCTCTTGGTGCCCCAGGCCCTGCAGAACTGCATTTGTTCTGAAAAGTGAATTGTATGTGTTCCTTTGGGACTGTGGCTGATATGTCCTATTCATCCTTAGAGGTAGGTTTCTCACCTGCAGCAAAATGCTATGTATTTTTAGACTTAAGAGTTAAAACTCTGTTTTGTAGAACCCAGGTATGCAAGGGTCAAATTCCTCAGGGCTCATTTAAAAAAAAGTCCTCAAAACTTTCCAAACAAAGCTAAGGAGTGAGTTTGGACTTTATCTTGTGGGGAACTAGAAGCTCTAGATAGTAGTTAGGTAACAATGAAAATCAGCAAGATGAGCAAATGATTGAAAGCTGCATGGCCTTCATATTAATAAGGTAAGAATTTAGAATCCCGGGATGCACTTAGTGGCCCACACCCATGCAGTCATGGCCCCTTCTTCTCCTCTTTAGGAAAGTGCATAACATGAACTTCAGTGTTGCTATTGTCATAGATGCTGTAAAAGTAAAGTCTGAAGAAAGGGTTCTCCCGCAAGCCAGAGTAGGCTTCTCTGAGCACTAAAGCTTGTCTGAAAACTCAGCTTCTGGGACACCAAGCACCCAAAAGAGAAACAAACACATCAAAGAGCTGAGTTTGCTCTACCGCCCAATCCTCTACAGAGCTCTGAGTAACCAGTTAGGGCATGTGGAGGGATTTTGAGAATTTGTTTTATTAAATACAGTCATTGCTGAGGACTAAGTTATTGTATAAATATCTAAAGCAGAAGTAAAAGTTAAAAATCATTTCCAGTTATTTGCTACTCTTTACTATATGCTAAGCTCTTGTGGCTACCCATGTCACTGTACCTGCATGGTGAGAACTCAACATGATGGTTTACCACTAAATGTCTTCTCCCCAACCCCAACTAGTGATATATTGGAAGCTCAAAATAGCACAGAGTTGGGGTATTTGCACAAGCAGATGAGAGATTTTTCTGCAAAAAGGTAATATACATCTGTCAGTCTACCATTAATGTTCACACAGTACATCACTCTCTCCGAGTAGAGGTCCCCCACGACCACCCACTTTGTAAGTATAGTAGTCCATCACTCAATGAATCATCTCAGATAAAAGTTACCAAGTGCATGTTTAGGGTGGTGTGGTGATGTGACTACTTTATTTGCATTTACTTGGACTGGGTAGTTTTTTATATTATACCACACACACACACACACACACACACACACACACACACACACACCACAGAGACACAAAGGCAGAGATTTTCAGTTACTGGGCCTCACATATTGGGATTGCTTCCCAAGGAAGGCTAAGACCAGATGCTGGCCTGGTCCCTGGGGTAAGGACTAAAAGAAGGGCACTGCCACCATTGTACCAACAAATCCCATGGTAACTGTCCTGGGTATCTTTCTGAGGTGTCCAGTTCCTAAATGTCACTATGTGGCTAAGAATCCTATAGGAGAACTTATTTGTGATACACAAAACATAAGTACATAGCTGGAGGCAGCAACAGCTGTTTTATACAAACTATTCACCATCGTGCCATTAGGTAGACCCTCTACCAGGATGGCTGGGGCTGGAGATGGCTCATTGGGTAAAAGGTCAGGGACAGTGGCACATGACTATTTCTCCCAATACTGAGGAGAGGGAAAATATGGAGACAGGAGGATCCCTGCAGTGCATTAACCAGCCAGCCTAGCAGAATCCTTGAGATCCAGGTTCAGTGAAGGGCAGTTTGTAGGCAGTAACTCATTCACTGCTGAGAATAGCTTTGCGAAGGGGTTGACTCCTCAGGAATATCTTCATAAACTTGGACTTCATAAGGAAGAAGTTGGGCTTTTTGTTGTTGTTTGGGATTTTTTGTTTTGTTTTGTTTTTGTTTGCTTTTTGTTTTTGTTTTTTGAGACAGGATCTCTCTGTAATCACTATGTTAAACCAGGCTGGTCTCGAACTCACAGATTCTTCTGTCTCTCAAGTGCTAGAATTAAAGGCATCTACTACTCTCCTGGTAGGAAAAGATTGTGTAAAGTAAGACATGAGGGGAAAAAAGGGTCATGAAGACAACTATTTTAAAAAGATTGATAGATTTGTGTGTTTTTAATATTTATTTTTATTTTTGTGTATATGTCTGTGTGTATATACAAGCACATGCATTACAGGTGCCCTCAAAAAAAAAAAAAAAAAAAAAAAAAGAAGCCATCAGATCCCCTACTACACCTGGAGCTACAGGTGGTAGTGAGCTCATCATATGGATGCTGGAAACTAAACTCTATTCCTTCTGCTTACTTGTTTACTTTTTGAGATAGGGTCTCCAATAACAGGCTAGCCTTGAACTTGCTATGTAGCTGTGTAGCTGAGGATGACCTTGAACCTCTGATCTTCCTGTTTCTACCTCCCAAGTTCTGGGAATATAGGTATATACCACCATACATACACAGTTTATGGAGAGCTAGGAATAAATCCCAGGGTCGAATGCATATTAGGCAAGCACTCTAAACACTGAGCTACACACATCTCCAGCACAAATTGAACTTTCTTGAAGTTAAGAATTCTCTCCAACAGAATACACTTAAAATGGGCCAGAAAGGCAACACAGTAAGAAATGAAATAGTTGGTATATAAAGCAGACATAGGGCCATTAGCCAAAGTAGGGAAACAAATGCAAATCAGTAGAAAAAGACAGCCCAGTATAAACCTATCAAGGGCTCAGGCAGACATTTCAGAAACCCCGTGCTCTTTTGATGGCCCAGTAAGCAAGTGAACAGGTTGCAGACTTGTCAGTTGTCAGGGAAATCAACAGGCAAAAGGAAACATCAGTGCACAGTCATAAGTCTACACAAAAGTCTAAAACTGGAACGGAACGGCAGTGCCAGTAAAATGGTAAGGTCACTTGCTTGGCTCCTACAAATTGTCTCTGACTTCAACTCATTCTGTGGCTCCTGCCCCCAATAAATGCTTTTTTAAAACACACACACACAAACACATACACATACACAACACACACACACACACACACACAGAGAGAGAGAGAGAGAGAGAGAGAGAGAGAGAGAGAGAGAGAGAGAGAGAGAGAGAGAGAGAGAGAGGAACATGCTACAATGTACACACTAGTTCTGTTCATAGTAGCCACAAACTGGAATAACACAAATATCCATCAGCAATAGACTGGAACTAGGCATGGGGGGAAACAGACAGGGGTGGGGTGGGGAAACGTATAATCTGAAGCATAAATAGCCTGAGTGCCTTCTGCTCTTTTGTGCCTGCTTTCTTTACTGTTTGAAGGTGAAAAGTTCTGGGATAGGTAGTTTAAGCTTGTGGGGGTGGAGTAGCAGGGATTTCTTTTTGTTTTCTATTGCAGACGAAACAGTCAGAGGTATTAAATGACTTGCCCCAAGTCAGAGAACTTAACCAGTGGTGGAGTGGAGACACAGACCCAAAGCCATAGTCCCTACTTCACATGACCTGTCAGGCCTACATGACCCAAAATGGATGACATTCCCCTATATATGGAGTTCGGGTGGGGGGGATGGGAGGGGAGGGTGATTAGGGTGCATGTGAGAGGGCAGAGAGGGAAAAAAGGGAGGGAGGGAGAGAGGGAGAGGGGACTGGGATTGACATGTAAAATAATCAATTAAATAAAAAAATGCTTTGACTCCAAAATTTAAGGTCAAGGACAAGTTACTGGGCAAAAGGATTTCTATTTTTGTTTCCACAGAAAATGAAAAGCTGTGGATTCCTTCCAGACTAATGTGGTTTGATCAAGCCAGACTGCCTGAAACAGAGTACCAGGTGATCCTACATTCAAAACAGCTGGACAATGCAGACTTACAGACTACAGCCAGGATTTATGCAACTTCTTAGAATCCCCTAAGACAGCACCCCTTACCAGCAGGAAGTAGTTTGGAAAGAACGATGTCCAAATTCCCAAATATTGTCTATACATGTTTGTTTTCATTTAAATGGACTTGTTTATAAAAATAAATAAATAGATAGATAAAAATTTAAAAATATATTATTATGCTCTATAAAACAGAAATATTGTAAAAAGAGTGAATACGGTAACTTCCTTCCACTTTTGTCATATATATCTCTCCTCCAACTAGAATGCTTCCATTTGCATTGCTAAACTCACAACATATTCCTCTGTCTTAGATCCCCACCAGCTCCCAATCACTCTGAACTGACACACCTGAAATTTGGCTTCCCTTGTAACTCACTACAAAGGGTACTCAATTCTTCCTGAAAGATGGATATTATTGTTCATTTGCTACAGCAGTTAGCAATGAAACACAAACAAGAAACTCAATGAGGCCACCTGGAGTTCATTGTTGGAGGGAAAAGAAGGGTGGTGAAAAAAGTTAGCCAACACAGAGCAGAGAAGAGGGAGAGAAGAGGTATCCATGGTGTGGCCATGTTGGGCATGCATGTCCTGCCCATAGTTTGGGGGCAAGGTCAGCACAATGCCAAGATTGCAACATATATGCTTTTGATAAGCTGTCTCAAGAGGCTTCCCTCCTCTTCAGTAATAACCCTATCCAGAATTTCCTGTGATAAAGAAAATGGTTGGTAAAGGTCTGGAGCCAATCGGAATAAAGCAAAACTCAACACAACAAAACTAACTAGGATGTTAAAACTCACATAAATTCAAATTTTGCAGAAAGATCTCTAAATAATCAAAATCAGGAAGAACCTGTGCTATCCCAGTAAGAATGACTAAATATTATTCTTTCTATTTATCATTATGTTTGCTCATGATGTGCATTTGAGGAATGCAGATGCCATAAGATATATCTTCTATGGATGTGTTCTGGTGATTGAGCTCATGTCTTCAGGCATATATCATGGAGGTGCAGATGCCTATACCTACTAAGTTTCCCATACAAGCCCCTAAATATCTGTATGCCTGCTGTCTCAAATAAGGCAGCAACACCCGTACCTCTTGTTCTCACTGCAGAAAGATCAGTGCCATTCAATTTACCCTGATATGATTATTCAGAGCCTCAGCGATTTGTAATAACTATTCCTCATGTATCCCAAATGGTTTTATATTTCCCAAAGGTGAAAATTTAATCCCGGCCCTCAGGAGGCAGAGGCATGTAAATGTTTGAGTTCAAGTCAGACTGGTCTACAGAATAAATGCCAGGGACAGGCACTGCTATACAGAGAAACTGGGTCTTGCAAAAACAGCATATCTTTCATGGGGCTATAATTCAAACAGTGGTATGTGTTTAGTCATTGTATCCTTGTCTTTTTTTCCACAGGAATTCCTTGAAAACACAGAATAGCTATGTGACATTGAGGTACTTGTTTGTGAGAAATTAAGAAAAATCAATAAAGTTTAAGCTGTGCTTATGTACACTGTTGTTTTTATGTAAAAGTTGCATGAAAAATTAAAATTGTTTCAGAGGTTAATTTGTATAAATTAATGTATTTACCATTCACTTTTTCTAGAACGTTGACAATGTTCTTTAATAGTAAATTCTTCCCAAAAGTAGCCTGAAATATAAGACCAGAATATATATCATATATTAATTGAAATAGTACAGAATGTAAGTTAATATATTAAAAAATTCTAAGAACTATGCCTTATTCAACTAATTTTGTCTTTACTCAATTGAAATTAGACAATAGTATCAATAAGCAAGGATACCTGTCCCCTTATTTTCAAGCAAGAAGGAAAATGCAATCTTATCTTTAGCAGTGAGATTTCTCCAAGTGGGCAGCATCACATACTTGTAGACCATTTTATGGGGCGTATTCAGCAAAGCCCACTCTTCCTGAGTTAAATTGATGTGCACATCATCATAGGTCACTGCATCCTAAAATAACCCATACATGTGAGGAAGAGTAAGTGTGATACTCACATTAGAAATGTCTTCTTCTTTTCCAATATAGTTGTAAAATCCTGGTACTTCTCCCACTTACATCATGACATGGTCTTCATGCTGTATTCACCTAGTCATTTTAGTGGGAAATGAATGGGAGTTAAACATGCACCATTTCTTGGCTCTTCAAATTGCTTATAGCCCTGAGAAAGAAATCACAATGAAGAGTCATAAAGGGAGAGGAAAGCTTGCAGAACAACACTACTGAGAACTCATCTGAGAAACTATATCATAGGCCCAGCCTATCACAGCAATACCCCAGACCCTGGTAGTAACTTCTGTCTTTGTGAGGTTTGTATTGTTGTGAAGAGACAACACAGGCCCTGACAACTTTTAAAAACAAAACAAGAACAAACAATAAAATCATTTCATTGAGGAGTCTCAGTTAAAATATCAGAGGTTCAATTAATCATCATTATGGCAGCATACAGGCAGCTAAGGTTCTGGAAGTTATAGTCCTAAAAGCTTAAGCAGTGGCAACAGGAAGTTGACTAATAACACTGTGCAACACCCTGAAGATAAGAAACCTCAATTGTGTGACCCATAGAGTCATACTTCATCTAACAGTGAAAAGCCAACTCTAAAGAAGAGAAAAAAAAAAAGGTACACTTCCTCCTACTGTCACTCGTATGATCACAGACTGTGGACTGAGAGCTGTGAAAACTTCATGGCACCAAACTAGACTCCCTGAATGTGGGTGACATTTATGTGACTGATATGCTGAGGGGCCCCTGTCAGTGAAATCAGGATCCATCCCAGGTCCATGAACTGGCTTTTTCGAGGCCACTACCTGTGGTGGGATAATTTGAACATTCTTGATCCATGATGGAGTGCCTTACTGCTTTCTCAGCTTGGTTTGTCAGAGTTAGTAGACTATTGAAAATAGGTCTTTTCCCTTTGAGGAGTAGATGGGGGACCGAAAAAGAAAAGATACTTTTCTAGATTAGGCCTTGCCTAGTATCTAACAGCCAACCCTCCTTCATCCACCCCAGTTTTGAGATCACAGTGTCTAATGTCATGCATGGGCTTCTCAAATTTTTAGGAAGTTTTGAATGAAAAGCCTAACTATACGGAAAAATTTTAAAAATTAACTCTTTAAAGAAACAACAAAATTGTTTTGAACATCACAAAATTTAAGCCTAAACATATATAATTTTTTACTTTTACAAAAAAGCCCCATACATTTAGGTAGCTATGTGTAGTGCAAACTTATAATTGTAGCACTTGGAAGTATGTACCGATGACTGCTATTACCTCCAAGCTAGCCTTGGCTACAAAGCAAGACCCTGCCTCAAAACAAATAAATATAGATAAAGAAACTTAAATGTAACCATCTCATATTTAATTAGTGAAAATTACAAACCAGTGGGATGGTACACGCCTTGCTCAGCATTCATAAACTTGAGACAGGGGTCACAAGTTAAAGGCCAGAAAGGACTGCATTGCTAAGAGCCTATCTTGGAAAAAGAACAAATAAGATGAAAATAAACAAAACATATATTTACTTCACCACAGTTAAAAAGAAGAAAATCATATCTTACCATTCTGGCTGCTTCTGTTGCTGTGCTAAAACACTGACCAAACACAAAGCAGGCCAGAAAGGGGCTTACTTAGCTTACACTCCAGGTCACTGTCCCTAATGAGAATTACAGCAGTGACTCAAGCAGGACAGTGGGAAGAAACTATGGAGGAATGCAGTTGTCAGCTCATCTCTGGTTCTCTCACTTGCTCACAGTACCTTCTTTATGCAGCGCAGTTCAACCTGGTTCACCCTATGTTGATCAACATAATCTCACACAGATGTAACCAAAGCACAATGGATGAAAACTCAGCCATTAAATTGACAGCTAATGTGAATTACAGCATATTGTAAATTTTCAGATGTCCAAAAAGACCCCAATACTAATTTGCAGCCTACAATGACATACTTCTGTGGTAATTGTCTATAACATTCTGCCTTTAAGTAACTGTCATATTTTTAAATATGTATTTACCACTCTGGAGCTCTAGCGAGGAAACCTGTTATGCTCCTTCATGCTGATAGTTTTTTCTACACATTTCAGGACACAGGACAACCTCATGTCATACTTGAGCAAGTGGGCCAGTGGACAGAGGTATTTAAACTAACAAAATATTTATGCCATACAGTCCTTCCTGTAAGCTGTTTATAAAGGTTAATCCTCTATTATCAAAGGGAGTTTTCTGTACCTCTTTGTCCTTTACAGGTGTAAGTCTAACCGACTAAGTTAAAACCAGTTACAGTCAGGCTGCAGGGCTCTGAGTAAAGCATCCCTCCACAGACTCTCACCTTTTATCCACTTTTCCAGACACATTAATTAATTACAGGGATAAACCATCACTCAGTCACCTATGTGTTTAAGGCAAGTAACTAAACACAAATTTTGTATACTAAGGTATGCTGAACAGTAAGACAGCCCTCAAATGCTTAGAGATCTAGAGAATAAGGCATTTAAAATGTTTAATTAGAAAGCTCTCATAACAGAAAGACAGGCCAGCTGCTGGCAACACACATTTCCTCCAAGACACTGATGAAGCTCCACCCACAAAAGTTGCAACACTAGCTACTGAGCAATACTGCCTTTCATCTCAACTGCTGCCAAGGGTTCTAAGGACCATGGACAAGCTGGCAGCTGACTTTCTCCACGTTGCTTGGGCCAATGGTAGGTAAGTCTTCCAAGCTTCCTAATCCACATGTCTCATGCCATCAGCAGAAGGCAGACATCCTTAAAACCTCTGACTTCAACAACCGTGGAGGACCTAGGGGTAGCTGTCTATGCCACCAATAAAACTCACTGAATTTTTTGATCTTCCCTCTTTCTCTGGAAGGGATGGGCAGAAGGGAAAACACTGTCCTTGTTGCTTCTTTTAACTCAAGAGGTTGAGAGGAAAAGATGCTTATGGAGCTGGGCAATAACTGCTCGCTCAGCTTGCCTTGGTGGAAGGCCGAATAACACTGCTGTTTCTCACCATAGAAACAGCACTGGTGCAGGTCTCCAGTGAGACCACATTTTTCTGTGAAAGGGTAGCCTAGCTCAGTCCCATTTGGGTAAGTGGAGGCCCCCAGTTCTTTGCTTTGGTTTAAAAAGAACCCAAACTGGAGGAAAGGCTGTGTCACACAAACAAGTTCTCAGGTACGACTCTCACCAAGTCCAGTACATAAAGCAAGATCAGCATTAAGAGGAGAAACTAGCAAGTGTCCTGAACAATCTCAGCTCTAGAAGGTGAACCCAAGTCTGGTCGTCCAAAATTATCTTTCATTATATAAACTTTAGGGTCAGACTGGACTTCAATAGTCCATCTCTTGGAAACAAGTAAAACAAATATCAGAGGCAGCAAGGAAGGTTTCCCAGGGACACAGGCAATCACTTCACCAGAAAGTAAAAGAGCAGGTGATGTGGCCCTTTGTTGTTGAAGCAAAAGCTTTGCTCCCCAATGCCTCACCACTAGCAGGATGCCAGGAATTGTCAGCATTCACCTTTCTGCCTTCAATTCAAAGGACACTCCACAGCCTCATACAGGCTCCCCTCAAGACCTGTACCAGCTCTTCATCATCCATTTGAATATCTCATCCTGCAGGTATCTCCACCTGCCCCCATGTCTATTGGAGATGCTGCTAGTGTCTTTTCCTCGATGGGAACCTAAAATACAATTTTATCCTTATTCTGAGATTTAATGGATGAAATTTTTATATTTCTATGCAACAGACTCATTAGATTTTGCAAGGTATACCATTATCTCCATACACACAGAGAGGATCCTGCAGGACACTCTAGAATAGCAGTTCTCAACATCTTTGTATGGACCATTTTGGGTGTTCAAATGACACTCTCAATGGGGTTGCCTATGACCATTAAAAAACACTGACATTTGTGTAGCATTCACAACTTGAATATTTACGATTGTGAAGTAGTAACAAATTATGTTATGGTTTGGGATCGGCATGCCAGGAAGAAGGAAGCATTATGAAGTTTGACAAACTCTGTTGTAGAATTACATTGGAAGAGCCTCAAGAGGGCTCTGTGGATGAATTCATTCTGCCCAGCAGAGATTCCAAGGGTTGCTTCAAGTGAGGAAAAGAATTCTCAAGGCAGGGTGGGCATTATTTCCCTGGTTTGAGTGAGCATTTACACCTTCTAACATTTTAAAAAACACATTTATTTTATTATGTGCATTGATATATTGTCTCTGATTTGACTTATGAAATAAAGAAAGGTAGAAAAAGAAAGACTGACTTTGGAATCAGAATCCGAATTTCTTCACATACTAAACCAAGTTCAAACAAGCACCACAACTTGTTTGTTCTGTGTAAGCATACACTACTAGACTAGTTCAGCTGTCCAGCAATTCAGGAAGTTTCATCTGAACCCCAGGCCAAGCTCCCTTTGATCTTCTTCATTTATTTTTGATTTTTACCTTTATGAAGGCCAGGTTAATTATTTATCTCTAGTTATTTTTGATTGTGTAGGGAGGTTGGAGGATCTGGATTTCCAGGAGTGAGCAGACAAAAACACAAAGGGGTTAAGTAATTAAAAATTAAATGGCTAGATAGAAAGACTTGAAAGGCAAAATTACTGGGCAGTGCACATGAAACAGCACTGAAGAAGCTGTGTGAGTTTGAGTTCAATGGAGCCTCAGGTCAGTAAACCTGCATAGAGAAGCTTCATCATGAAAGAGCAAAAGAAATTAAGGAGAAGAAGAAGTAAAAGAAGAAGATGATGAGAAAGATAAAGAACAAAAAGAAGTCAAAGTGGGAGAAGAAGAAGGAAAGGAAGAAGTTGATGTGGTAGAAGAAAGAAAGCAAGGAAGAAACGAAGAAAGAAGAAAACCCAGTATGGAGCAGGAAATGTCCCCACATGCCTGGAATGTAACCACTCTGGTGGCAAGAGGACCTATGAGTTCATGGCCAGCATGGTCTACAGACTGAGTGCTGGGACAGTCAGAGCTATACAGTAAAATCATAGCTTGAAAAATTGAAATCTATCTTTTTGCACTAAATCTAACTCTAAATCTGAACATTTTCATGCTCAAACTGAGTAGGCCCGTTGGCAGGGAGGTAGATGAGATGCACACACACACACACACACACACACACACACACACACACACTCACACACACACTAAATGATATATCAAAAACAAATAAATGACAAGAGTTCAGTGAAAATCTAGAGAGTGACAAGGGGACTAACAGGATTTCAATGATTTTAAAATTCACAATGTATCCATGATTACAAGTACAAGAGAATTAGGGCCAAGCTTTGTTAAGCCCTGCAGCAAGAAAGGTCCCCTTTGCTCTTTGACAGGGCTGGACTTTTATGCATGGCTTGCCCTGTCTCTGCTGTATAGTGAGAGCAACAACATTAGTAGAGGTAAACAAATTTGAAGTAGCTCAATGCTTTCATATCTGTTCTCAAAAAGAAGACCTGCTCCATGTACTAGAGTACAGATAAAGGGACACGACCTGTCTTAAAAAACAAGTGAAAATATCAAGTAAACAAAATAAAATTTAATTTTCCTCAAAAACCTGAAAAGAACTGAATTCCTATCAGCAATGCAGGCTTTCCCTCGTCAACAAATGTTTAACTGGAAAGTGTGGCACATGCATACCTGAGTATGCCAGTGGAGATTGGTGCTTAGTGTTTCTGAGGCAGAGGCAGAGAGTCTGGTTGATTTCCAACTTTCATTTCTGCCTGGCCTACAAAATGAGATTCAAGACAGCTCTCAAGGTACAAAGACAAAAAACCAGTTTCAAAAAGTAATGAAAGGAAGAAGGAAGGAAGGGAGAGACAGTGGAGGAAATGTAAATATGGAGACAAATAATACAAAAACAAACAAAAAACAAAACCAAAAACAAACAAACATCAAGACAAAAAAGGTCACACAGTCCCTAAAGCAGAACACCAACTGATTCCTGAGTATTTTTCTGCTGCTATTGTTCTCAGGTCTCATATATTCAAAAAAAAAGTAACAAAATTCCAACTTTTAGTGACAGATGATCAATCAAGCCTCTGTTCTCAAAAATCTGAAAGTGGAGATTTGTCAGCTCACCAGGACATCAGTCTGAGTTCTAGAAAAGAAATGGCAATAAAGAGAAATGCTGAAAGTAAAAAAAAAAAAAAAAAAAAAAAAAAAGGACAGATAGTCTCTCCACTACTAAGCCATCTCCCAGGCCTTTTCTTGTTTTTTTGTTTTTATTTTTTTTTCTTTATTTTAAGTTTCATATATTTTACTTCTGCTGGAATTGAAGCCTCGTCCTTAAATTTTCACTCTATCTTTCTCTACTTTCCTCTATTAATATCACTATGAGTACAACAGAATGATTGGCTAGGTTATTTGAAAGTTGGCTTGATTCTGTGTAATGCTTTGGTTATGTAGCACCAATTGTAAAGGCTAAAACCCCAGTGAAAAAAGCTTGCCCTTTCTTGACATACTCTGCTTATATGTTGAAATCCTCGTAAAAGTTCTTTTGCACTGGCAGGTGGTACTCAGATTTCACTGATTTTAATCATGTGCATGGCTAAACCACATGCATAATCTAAAAACTGATAATTCCAAGATCCATGGAGAAAATAATTACAGCTGATGCTTTAACACAGCAGTGTGTGAAAGAGAGAGAACAAGAAGCCTAATGCTAACACCATGTGGATTTGGCTGAGGGGATGGAGTTGTGGGAAGAAGGGAAACTGTGGTCAGAACACTTTGTATGAAATCAAACCTGAAGGATGTAAAGAAAGAAGTGATAAAGCATTCCCACCATACTCCCTTCCCCCAAAACCAAAATAAAATAAAAACTGTGGGGTTGTGTCACACATCATAAATCCCAGCCCTTGGGAGGCAGAGCCAAACTGATTTCTGTGTGGTTGAAGCCATTCTGGTATCAAGAGTGAGTTCCAGGACAGTCTGCAAAGATGCATAGAATCCATTTGGCCAAACAATCAAAATAAACAATAAAATGAAATAAAATAAAAAGAAAAGACAAGGGAGGAGAAATCACTGACTGTAAGTGATTCGTTTCTTTATATCCAACCGCACTCAGCTAGCAATGGCACTGTGATGACCCAGGTGAGGATATATAGGGTATTGATTTTATGCAAAGTGGGCTCCAGCTGTATGCTTATGAAAAGCCATCATCAATACTTGGTTGACTTTCCAGTGAATACAGCAACTCTCAGTCCTCCCTGAATGGTCCAGGTTCAGCAAAGAGGAATATAATCCCACACTTCCAAAGAAAACCATGTCCTAGTTAGACTATCCATTGATTTACCCTCATGAGAGGAGAAGAGAGGCATTAATTTGTAAAAGGAAGGCAGCAGGAGCCACAAGTATGATGAGGATGTTGATGAATAACAACTCTGGTTCCCTAAAAACAAGTACAATATATACTTAAATGGTTCATTCACATTCCTCAGAGATAATACCTTGCCCACTGAGATGATGTTACTTGGATATCTATCATTCAAGAATGTTTGTCTTCCTGACAGAGAATATTCTTTCTGGAAGATAAACTCTCACAGATGTCTTCTGGCACGTGTTGGAAGGAGGTAAAGGAGCCATGGAGAGTAAGAGGGAACACGGGAGTATAATGCTAAAAATCACAAGGCCAGCACAGTTGTTTGAGAAATTCTAGCAGTGATGGGCCACTTGCCGGCTACCCTGCCTACTTTGGTTTTCATTTCTACAACTTTGCGTGAGTTAACTCAACGAGATACCGAGATGGACGCAATCATATTTTGTACTTTTCAAGGTCCTTTTTGTTCTTTGTGTTTCCTAGTGAGAACGAAAAACCAATTTTCACGTGAAAAATTGTGAGGAGGCACTCATATTGAGAAAGCACATCTTACGTGTAAAGGAAAACACCACCCAGGTTTAGATTCCTATTGTGTGTGAGGGGAAAGAAAAAGAAAATAGGAGAGAAGAAATGGGAGTTTACAGAAAAAGGAAAAGGGACAAAAGGAGAACACACTATGGTCTGTTGGTGACATTGGCCTTCAATCCCATCAGCAGTAGGGAGGCAAACAAAAATTGATCTGTTTGGATTGCAAGCCTGCTTTATTACAGAGAGTGTTCTAGGACAGTTTCCAAAGGAAAGAGGTAATGTTGTCTCAAAAATAATCATAGTAAAGATAATGATGATAATAGTAATAATGATTTAAAAGTTAAATGGTCCTATATTGATTTTATGCATGAGTATTCTGTCTGCAGGTATGCCCTTTTACCTAAAGAGGGCACTACATGCTACCAAGAATTTATAGTCTATGATCCTGGGCCCTATTCTTTAATATTTGTGTGTGTGTGTGTGTGTGTGTTGTGTGTGTGTGCGTGTGTGCGTGTGTGGGTGTGTGTGTGTGTGTGTGTGTGTGTAAATTGGTAGAAGACTATGCACTTGTATGATACAGTAGAAGACAATGGAATGGGGTGTGTATGCACAATGCTTCCAAACCCTGTGTGCCTGGGGGACCGGCAATATAAGCTCCATGCCAACCGGTTCTCTGATTTTACTTATGAAATAAATAAAGGTGGACAAAGAAAGATTCACTTTGGAATCAGAATCTGTGTTTCTTCACATACTAACCCAAGTTCAAACAAGCACCACAACTTGTTTGTTCTGTGTAAGCATACACTACTAGACTAGTTCAGCTGTCCAGCAATTCAGGAAGTTTCATCTGAACGCCAGGCCAAGCTCCCTTTGATCTGCTTCATTTATTTTTGATTTTTACCTGTATGAAGGCCAGGTTAATTATTTATCTCTAGTTATTTTTGATTGTTTAGGGAGGTCTGAGGATCTGGATTTACATGAGTGCACAGACAAAAAGACAAAGTGGTACGTAATTAAAAAATTAAATGTCTAGATAGAAAGAATTGAAAGGCAAAATTACTGGTCAGTGGCCATGGAACAGCACTGAAGAAGCTGTGTGAGTTTGAGTTCAACGCAGACTCAGGTCAGTAAACCTGCATAGAGAAGCCTCATCATGAAAGAGCAAAAGAAACTAAGGATAAGAGGAAGTAAAAGAAGAAGGTGATGAGAAAGACAAAACAAAAAGAAGTCAAAGTGGGAGAAGAAGGAGGAAAGGAAGAAGTTGATGTGGTAGAAGAAAGAAAGCAAGGAAGAAAGGAAGAAAGAAGAAAACGCAGTATGGAGCAGAAAATGTCCCCACATGTCTAGAATGTAACCACTCTATTGGCAGGAGGACCTATGAGTTCATGGCCAGCCTGGTCTACAGACTGAGTGCTGGGACAGTCAGAGCTACACAGTAAAATCATAGCTTGAAAAATTGAAAGCTGTCTTTTTGCACTAAATCTAACTATAAAT
Organism: Phodopus roborovskii; assembly: GCF_943737965.1. Taxonomy (NCBI): domain Eukaryota; kingdom Metazoa; phylum Chordata; class Mammalia; order Rodentia; family Cricetidae; genus Phodopus; species Phodopus roborovskii. The sequence continues at coordinate 40,203 of NW_026126998.1, forward strand.
CTGAACATTTTCATGCTCAAACTGAGTAGGCACGTTGGCAAGGAGGCAGATGAGATGCACACACACACACACACACACACACACACACACACACACACACACACACTAAATGATAAATCAAAAACAAACAAATGACAAGAGTTCAGTGAAAATCTAGAGAGTGACAAGGGGACTATCAGGATTTCAATGATTTTAAAATTCACAATGTATCCATGATTACAAGTACAAGAGAATTAGGGCCAAGCTTTGTTAAGCCCTGAAGCAAGAAAGGTCCCCTTTGCTCTTTGACAGAGCTGGACTTTTATGCATGGCTTGCCCTGTCTCTGCTGTATAGTGAGAGCAACAACATTAGTAGAGGTAAACTAATTTGAAGTAGCTCAATGCTTTCATATCTGTTCTCAGAAAAAAGACCTGCTCCATGTAGTGGAGGACAGATGAAGGGACAGAACATGTCTTAAAAAAACAAAAATAACACACTTCCAAAGCTAACCATATCCAAGTTAGACTATCCATTTGATTTATCCTCAGGAAAGCAGAGGCATTAATTTGTAAAATGAAGGCAGCAAGAGCCACATGTATGATGATGATGTTGATGAGCAACATCAACTCTGTTCCCCAAAAAACAAGTACAATATATACTAAAATGGTTCTTTCCCATTCCCCAGAGATAATATCTTACCAACTGAGATGATGTTACTTGGATATCTATCATTCAAGAATGTTTGCCTTCCTAACAGACATCACACTCCCTAGAAGATAAAGACCTACAGATATCTTGTGGCACGTGTTGGAAGGAGGTATAGGAGCCATTGATCTTAAGGGTGGACAAGGGATTTTAATGCTAATATTCACAAGGCCAGCATAGTTGTTTGACAAATTCCAGCAATGATGGAACACATGTCGTCTTTTCTACCTACTTTGGTTTTCATTTCCAGGTCTTTCGGTTAGTTAACTCAACAAGATACTAAGATGCACCCAATCATGATATACTTTTCAATACCCTTTTTGTTTTTTTTTTGTTTTGTTTTGTTTTTTGTTGTTGTTTCCTAGTGAGAACTTAAACCATTTTTCACATTAAGAATTGTGAGGAGATTCTCATATTGAGAAAGCACAGTCTTACATGAAAATGAATTTACCACCCAGGTTTAGATTCCTATTGAGAGTGAGGAGAAAGAAAAAGAAAATAAGAGAGAAGAAATGTGAGTTTATATTCCAAGGAAAAGGGAAAAATGTAGTATAGACTAGGCAATGGTGATATTGTCCTTCAATCCCATCAGCACTAGGGAGGCAAACAAAACTTGATCTGTTTGTATTCCAAGCCTGTTTTATTACAGAGAGTGTTTTAGGACAATCTCCAAAGGAAAGAGGAAATGTTTGTCTCAAAAATAATCAGAGTAATGATAATAATATTAATGGGCCAGCAAAAAAAGCAGGCAGGATAATGGGGAAAAATATTCTACATCCAACTGAGGCAAACCAATTTTGCAGATGCTAGCTACAAAGAACAGCACTACCCCAGCAATGCCCCTGTCTCCATCTTCCCTACTCAGGCAAGCTGATCCTTCTTTGCCTATATCTGCCAATGGTAACAGCTTGTTTAACACCTGACCCTGTGCTGCTGAAAATTCACATGAGCTTCCCAGGTCGGTTATCTTAGTGCTGGAGGCTCAGGACCAGATAAACTGGAAGTCTCCTTTAGCTTCAAGGATTGATAGTAACTTCACTGGGAATGCAAGCCTGGGCCTCAGGAATGTTTAAGATTTCAGCAGCCCTGCTGGACTTTGGTGATACATCCCTTTAATCCTAGCACTAGGGAGACAGAGGCAGGCAGATCTCTGCGAGTTCAAGGCAAGCCTGGTATACTTCACAAGTGCTGGGACAGGCTCCAAAGCTACACAGAGAACCCCTATCTCGAAAAGCAAAAAAAAAAAAAAAAAAAAAAAAAAAAGGTTTCCAGCAACCTTGACCCACAGCCCTCATTTAAGTACTCTTGGCACTTTATTTGACATAGACCTACCCAACAGCCCAGTACACCAGGGACATGGGGTGCCTACGGAACCGGATGGGGGTGGGGGGTGGAGGTGAATACAGGGGTCATTTGTTCCAGCACCCCAGCTGTAAATATGTGAGTTCTGGGCAAATGGGTGCTAATACCCAACAAAGATTTCCTACTTAGAAGCTTGCCCTGCTAGATCACTCACAGGCTCCATTGGAATTTCAGGCAATCCCCACTTCAAATTCAAAAGCAGGCTCTGTATGTCTTCCTTCGAAGATGGAAAACTTCAGGAGTAGCTCAGGTTTTGCCTGTGGGCTAGAACAGTTCAGGAAAGAAAAAAGCTGAGCAAATCTTCCCTACCCAAGCCTACCACCAGGTGCTTATACTCAGCAATCCTAGCTCAAAAGCCCAGCATGGGGCAATGAAGCAATCTACAGGAGGAGGGGGCAGGGGAGGGCCACCCCCTACCACTCTTCCTTCTCCAAAAGATTCTTGGTTCCTTGCAGTCTAAGTCTCTTGCTTTTGGAGTTGTGACTTACCCCTCTACCCTAATTATCACATGGATAGCCAAATGAGATCAATCACTTTGCACAGACAGACAGAAGCCCTTCTTTCCTTATTCTTGGTGGAGGTGGAAGCTGTCTGGGCTTCTCACCAAGATTACCCTGGTTGGAGATGGTTCCTTCACTTGAGGAGAGAGTGCTGCCACAGTCTGGACATGTCCACGTCCTCCTCCACAATTTTGAATCTCGTATATGACACTATGTAGAGGTCTTCTCGAATTACAGATGGGAGACTCCAAGAAATGTAACAGGTGTAGGTAAAGTGAAAGCAATAGCTTTATCCCTTTGGAATGGGGGTGGACCTAAGGCTGTGAGCCTTTACTCCCTTTTCCCTCATTGGTACTGTTTAGATGCCCCCATCACATGCAAGCACACTCCGCACCACCACCACCTTCCTACTATTTCTCCTCACAACACCTTCTAGGAACAGGAAATAGTCATTTCAGAGCCTGCTTTGCAGAGGGGAATCCTGCTCTTTAAACACTGGGGTTTTACTTTCAGGTTGATGTTGAAGGAGGCTGAGGCCTGTGAGTATTAGTCTTAGAGACACCTGGGAGCAGGAGCCATAGCCATGTTCCCCACAGCTGTTTGGAATTGTGCTCTAACACACAAAGGTCATAAGATAGTCTAATTTTAACTCAAAGTACCAAGTAGCAACTACAGCAGGTCTGGTATGGCTCACAGCAACTTGTCTTTGTGACAGCCTGCTTGCTCTAACCAACGTGGGAGTGTGGGCACCTCTGCCTAGCAACCTTTCCATCACTTACTCAAACTTCAAGGATGTAATCCAAGCAAAAGAGCTTTGCAATCTTTTTGTCATGAAAACAACAATACAACAACATAATATATTGAACCTCATTAGGTACCATATTTTATACACACACACAAAAAAAAAAAAAGGAAGGAAAGGAAGTAAAACACAGCTTCAACAACCCTGTGGTTAAGAACTCAGAGGAGGAACAGAAAGCTTTTTTGACTTCAAGTTAGGAAAGGCAAACTTTTTTTTTTTTTTTTAAGACAGCACAAAAGCACTGTCCGTGAAAGCAAAAGCAAAACCCAATCTTCCTTCTTCGCTGGGTTGTGGGCCAGCTCTTTGGGGGTGACATCCACTAGTCCTATAATTCATACAGATTCCAGGAAGGTGAAGGTTTGAGATGTGAAGCACTCAGCTACTCAGACACTGCTGTCCATGCAAACTGCACTCACCTCTGCAGTACATCTGGAACAGGTGGTGGATGGGCCACACATTGCTCAGGCCCATGGCATAGGATATGCAGGTAAGCAAGAACTGCTGGGGTTGTCCCACTTTGGTTGCCCCTTCTCCACAACCTTAGGCTGGGCATACTTGGTTGGGCCAAGTCTTCCTGTGTGCTGGTCAGGGCATTCAGGGCTGCCCTTGGGCTGCAGCTCCTCATCTTCTGGCAGGGAGACCACATGCGCCAAGGGTGATTCCATCTTCTGAGACAACACTCAGGGTAGAATGGGCCCACTCCTGTGCTCTCTTCTGGATTCCAGTCCCTTGGGTTTCCTGTTGTTCAGCTTTCTGCACTGTCAGGCCCTGGTGTGAGTCTTCCCTGGTGGGTCGGTGCCTCCCTCGGCTTTAACCTCAGTGGTGGCCAGTTCACAGCCTCCCACTGACCTTTGGCCACATTCTTTTTTCTGTGTCATGACTCTCAAACTCCAGGATTTCTGGGCTCCTCATACTATTAAGGATTACTGAAAAATAGCTCATGAAGATACGATTGCGTCTGCTGGAGGCTGATGGTGAACTGGAAACTGCAGAAAGTCTCTGATCTATGTGCTTTTCAATTTCTATAGCATAAACGCTTCCATGATGGCACATCCTGAGCTACCAATAAGTGCAAAGGGACACTATTATTTTGGGTTCCCTCCCACCTTGCACTTACAGTCACATAGGTAGCCTCAGGAGAACAACTGACAAGGAATCATAAATCATGAGTTTTGAGCATTGTGTCTGATTTAAAATTTACACTTCACTCAGACCTTGGTCATAACTGTATTTAAAAATTATCTCAACAAAGGGGATGAATCTCAGTTCTCTGGGGTGTCCAGATTCCCAGTGCAGGTGACTCAGTCAGGCTTAGCCCCACCTGAGAGTTCTCAGGATGCAATTCTGGCTAATGGATGACTGCCGGTGGGTAGGAACTTCACTGTGCCTATCAGAAACACAATACAGAACATGATAAAGCCGATTCGCCAGAACTCCTGAGGGAAGGAGAGAAAGCAGGAATAGCTCTACGCAGGGTTCTATAGTCTTACCCTGCAAACTAAGGTTATACAATTTTGAATCATTTGCTCATCCTGGTGAGTCCACTGTTAATGAATCATAAGAGTTTCTAGTTTCCCTGTATGAGAGAGTCCAAACTCCTTAGCACTGTTGGCAAGACCTTGAGAGTTTTTGTTTGTTTGTTTGTTTTGGGTTGTGTTGCAATTCTTGTCCTTTAAAAAAGAAAGATTTTATTTTATTTCATATTCTACATATACATATGCATATGTACATACATACATACAAAATGCATATACATAATACATAGTTGGGACTGGGGTTGTGGATGGCTGTGAACCACCATCTGGGTGCTGGAGACTGGACCCATGGTCTCTACAAGAACAGCCAGAGCTTTTAGCTGTTGAGCCATTGCTGCAGCCTCCCCTTTTGAGATGGGGTTTAGCTAGGTTGATTGTTTAGGTCGGGTCTTTAGTCTCCCTGCTTCAGCCTCTCAAGTTGGTAGGTTACAGGTGCATCCCACCCTCCTGATTCATGTTGACGTCTAATTACCACTACATTATTTGAGATTTGATTTGAGGGAATTTCAGTGTGCTGATAAGAATGTAAATTCTACAGCTGTTATATGAGTAAGCTTTTAAACATTATAATTGATCTTTTATCATTCTACAGTGATCTTTCTTTCTCTTTTTACAGTAACAAAACAAAGCAAAGGTACGTCCCCATGGAGAAACTGGCATTTGACTGTATGTGGAGAGCTCCTTGGCTGACCAGTTCAGCTTAGTGTCTTCTGACTCTACAATGTGTGAAAGGGAAATGAAATCTGTAGAAGCTATAATTTGAGACCCAACATTTTGTGGGCAAGCAATCTGAAGAGGGTATTCTGTGGAGATGTTGGGAACCCCAGTGATCACATGGCCTCTGGGATGATCATTTGACAGCTCTGAGTGTGATGGATAGGAAGGTAGGTGTAACAAATGCATTTTTAATTTAGGGGGCTCTTCGATCTAAAGTGGGTTTAGCGGGATGTAACCACAATGTGGATGGAAGAGTATCCTAACACAATCCAAGAATGTAGTCCTGTGAGAATTCTGAGTGCTGGGGCTGGAGATAAGGCTCGGTGGTTAAGAGTACTGGCTGCTCTTCCAGAGGACATGGGTTCAATTCCCAGCACCCACAAGGCAGCTCACAACCGTCTGTAATTCCAGCTCCAGGGGAATTGACACCCATGACAAAACAACAACGCACATAAAATTAAAAAAGAAAAAAATGGAAAAGAGAAGAAACATTCTAAAGAAAGAAAAACAATTCTGAGTACCTGTGAGAAAACTTCCAAGAAAATAAAAGTCTCGTGACCTCAGTTTCTCCAAAACACCGAATTGTTCTTGGAGGATTATTCTTCTACACCCCTCCCAGGTGTATCATATAGGAGTGAGTTTTCTTCAGATTATTCATTCCAACTGGCTATTAGTACTTATTTATACACCTCTATAGAAATTCATGGGGTTTTTTTCCATGTGCAGCCTGTTATTGTGATTATATTCAGTTTGAACTCATGAGAGCTTTACTCACATGATCTTTCTTAACGCTCAAAGTGGATATTGCCTGATGTTCTTAATAAAGTTGGCTGTTGTGTGAGACTTTATTCCCCCTTTTTAGGCTCCATTCTCCCAGGTTCCACTACCTTTAGATCGGTAAACTGAGGCACATCTGTATTTCATGATAGCATTACTTCACCTGTCTGATTTCCATAAGCACAACAGTTCTGTTGAGGTGACTCCCACTCATACCTAGAGATGTTCAACAGTGCATTTATATTTTTACAAGTTGTTCTGGATGTAAGTATGTCTAAACACACTGCATACTTTCCCCTCTCCTTCAATAGGCTCTGCCCAGGCTCTCAGATTTGATTGCACATTGTATTCACCCAAGAGCACCAGACTCACTCCCAAGATTTTCTGACAAAGGCTCCTTGAATCCAGTAGCATGGACACTGCAAATTTTCAATGCTCTGATGTGTCTAGAATGGCAGAGGTGATGGGCGCACTGAAAAAGAATAGAATAATGATAACATGACAATGTTCCTCTTTTCACCTTTGAGGGTACATGATTTTTGAGACCCTGTCAGTGACTGACCCTAGGAAGGCATGACAAGTGCAGAAAGGCAGTCACTATGCCTAGGTTGAGAGTAGGGGACAGACAGTTAAGTGTTCAGGAATAGACTCTGATGTATTATCACAGGGTGTACCCACTGTTCGAGCCTAAAATCCATCTGATGAGAAAACCAGGAGTAAACACTTAGGTAAATAAATGCTGCTTCTCATATATTTAAGGACAGTGATCATTTTAAAATGAAAATAAGAAGGCAGCTATGATAGTGAACAATTTGTCCTGTGAGTTATTGTCCTCTGTTAAAGACTCAACTGTTGGAAAGACATCATCACTATCTACCTTTTTGATATGTATATTATTTTAACTTATGTGTATGTGTTTTGTGTACATGTTCATGCTGGTGAAAACAAGGATAGAAAAGGATACAACAAGGATGTTTTATCATCTGGAACTTGGATTTTCAGACACTGTAGGCTTTCCAACGTGGATTCTGGGAACCTTATTTTGTTTCTCTGCAAATGTAGCAAGTGTTTAGCCAGAGAATTTTCTCTTTACTACCACCACCTGCCACATCAAAGACCTTTCCAGTGCCTACTTTTGTCATTGGGAAAAAGAGAGAAATAAAAGATCTCTCTGGTCGATGTTCCAAGTGATGTCTAAGTGTCTTCAGAGGTGTCTGCACAGATGGATCCAAAGAAGTCCTTCAATTCCATGAGCTCGGCTTGTTAGTACAGGAGGGAACTCTCAGTCTGGATAACCTTGATCCACTTTATTATGATAAAAAAAGAAAAGAAAACAGACAAATTGACATAATGGATGAATAACAGCCATTAATATGGAGTGTTTTCAGTTATACACTGCTCTGTGTGACTTATGTACATTTTAGAAAGCATTACTATACAGAGGTGAATGAAGGTGGCTGTGAGTGATGTTTGTAGAAAAGTTACAGTTCCTTGTACCCTTGTGGATCATCTGACCCTGAAACCCCAGGGATGGGAATGTCTGTTCAGATTCCTTGTACAGTTTAGCGTTGCCACAGCCCACTGTGAGGAACCTTTGCATTCCCAACATAACTCTCCCTTCGTGGACACTAAATCCCGGTAGTATTTACAGTGTAGTACAGTGTAGTAATACAAAAATTACACACTCACTGTGGCTTCAATGAGAAGAATTGTAATGTGTTGCCCTAGGTGCTTCAAAAACCTCTGACACTGGATGAAAAGCAATTAGTATCTTGTTTTCTTTTGAGAAAAAAAAAAAACAAAACCAAAAATAACAACAAAAAACAAACAAACATAAACCGAAGTGCTTGTTTGGCTCCTCAGGGTTATGGTCAAGTTTCTAACGACAGCTTACCTTGAATTCTAGGACTTCCTAGAGTCTAGGTGACAATGATCTTCAGTACTGGCCTTAACCCCTGACGACAAGAAGGCTACAAGTTGTAGTCTTCAGATGGCAAATAATGGAGGGAGTCTTCTAAGGGATGTGGTCCCCTCCCCAAGGTAGTCTTCTTTTTCTAAGCTCCCTAATCCTCTTTACAGATTCAGGAGGTCCCAGACCAGCACTCCAGCCAAGGTGTCGCCACCAGCAGGCAGCAACTGTGAAATAGATAGTGGCTGACTTCCATCCCTGGGAGGTCCATTCTTAGACCACTGGGGATGAACCTCCCCTCTTGAGGCAATTCCAGATGAAAATCCCCAGGGCCAGCAGGGTGATGCACATGGTAGATGAAGCCACCAGCAAACCGATGACAGCTGGTGCATGTGGGGGGTAATCCTTGGTCACCAGCTGCCCCTGGGAGAAGAGATTGAGCATCAGGGGAAGGTCCCTCCTATCAAGTCCAAGAGAACTGTTCACCCAAGCCTTCTATGAAGGGGAAGAGGCTAAAGAGTGAAGACTGTGGTGTCTACTACCCTGCAATTCAGAGAAACCACGAAGAAAGGAAATTCTGACCTTTGCGAGCATATGTGAGAGAATGTGTGTGAAGCCTATCCAGGAATGCCATTGAAACAATTTTTCTAGTACCTTATTCTAGAGCCCTAAATGTTATGTAACCTTCAGCACAGACTAATGGTTTCTGTGGTGGTAGAAATGTTCTGTATAAATATGTACAGTGTGGCACACCAGAGGATACTGGTACTTCTAGGGAAAGGCCCACTGCGATGCTTTGGGGCATCTCTTGCTCTCTCCATGCATCATGGTTAAAAACTCATAGCCCACTTCTGCTGTTCTAAATTGAGCATCTGTGAAATACTCACATGGAGCCTTCTCACAGCACAGCAATAGTCCCCTGTGTTCTGAGTGACTGTGTGGTCTCTGCCTTATTCCCCAGCCCTGCAGGAACATCGGGTACCTGAGTGCCATCCCAGGCTTGGTACTGCAGTGTCCCTGAGAGGATATAGTCACTCAGGTAGAAGACATAGAGGCTGATGATGAGTATTGGACTCACAAACGCCCACATGGCCTTCCAGTACCAGTTGAGGGAGTGGCAAGTCATGGCCTGAAGGTCACTTTCAAATCTGTTGGGAGCACAGAGAGAGACAGATTTATTCATGCTCTGGAGGGAGGGACTCTAGTTTGCATACCTTCTGCCCTTGGGAAGATGCTGTTCTGGTTTGATGTTTGAATGTGACCCCAACCCATCTGATCCTCTCTGGGGGAGCTATTGAGGTAAAGGGAAAAGGGCTGAGGCTGCCTGAGGATGACCAATGAAGAACTGGTCATGAGACATCATCTCCCCGGTGTTGGCCTTCAGAGGTCCCAGGTGTGGACCAGAGGTTAGTTCCCAGAGAAGGTGGGGGAGGGGGTGCCAGCCCTCTCAGTCCACAGGGCTACGGTGAGATTCCCTCTGCCCTCCCACTCTGTCCATCAGTGATGGTTCCGAGTATACTCTACTGCCTCCTAGAGATGGTCACTATGTGCTTGGAAGGGCCTGGCCTTGGCATGGGAGAGCAGGCAGAGTTAGAGCAGGAACAAAGCTGCTAGGCTTAAACTCAAGACCACCCTCTGCCTTCTCATCGTGGATATATTCTATCATAATGGCTGAAAGTCTGGGAATGCTAAAGATAGCCCCTGAGACTGTGAGAAGTGGACTTAAATGTGGTGTGGGGCCCTAGATAAGGATTGGTTTGGGAAGAAACTACAATTTACATAGATGCTCTCACATGCCAGGCTCTGGTCATGTACCAGAGCAGATTAAGCCTCCAAGGTAGTAGTCAGAGATCCCTTATATACGGGGGTACCAGGGCTTAGTGTTGTCAGATAACTGCACAACATGGCAGAGTCAATATTTGACTCTTTCCAGGTTTTCTTCTGACTTCCTAAGGCTTTCCATGGTGCCTCTGAATTCATAGTAGCCCTTCCCACTGCCATACCATACAATATCAGCCACTGGGAGGCTCCCTCAGGAGAGGATTAAGTGCTGGATTGGGAGCTACATGCATTTGTACTGTGGACCACAGAGACCCAATTTCAGAAAAAAAAAAAAAAAAAAAAAAAAAAAACCAAGTGCTATCAGGCTTCGAGGAGCGGGGAAGAGGACACTTCCCACATGATAGCTAGGACATGTGATCAGATGTGACATTATCTATCCTGGACATAGAGCCATCAGAGGCACAGGAGGGTTCTCATGATCCTGGCTGGGTGGCAAGATGTTGAAATTAAAAATGGGTCTCTGTGGTGCACATTACATGTGCATAAAGCACCTAGAACAACTTACCCAAGTGGAACTGAGTATTACCCTAGCAGGAGCACAGCTACACCCCTGCAGCCTTTCTGGAGTTGTCTTAGAAGCACATGGCCCCTAATTAGACCCTTCCACTGATTGTCTTGCCTTTCGCCACTCTCCCATGCCCTGCCTCCACTGCCTGGTGTCCTGATCTGAAATGGCCTCCTTGGGCAGGTAGCTGGAGATGACCTTGCTGTCCGTCAGAGGGGTGAGGATGGCCACTGTGTTTCCAAGCATGCTCCCAAAACCCATCATCAGCAGCATGAAGATGTAGAGAACTGACCAGAGCTGGGACACTTCCATGTTTTTAATGGCCTCAGTGTAGACGATGAAGGCCAGGCCCGTGCCCTGAACAGCCTGCTGATGATTAAAAGACACCAGATATACATGTGAGTCAGAGGGGACAAGAATGAAACACCATAGTTCGGATGTGGAATGTCTACCCTCCCTGTCTTGCTGCACTCTTCGAGGTGTGTAACTGTAACACCAAAAATAAAAACCCAGAGACAGATATTGGGGTTCAAGCTTCAAGCTGAGGTCAGAGAAGCAAAGCAGCTGAGCCACTAGGTCTTACATCTACCTCAGTCCAAAAGGGGGTGATCCTGTCTCCACAAGGACTCCAGCAAACCTCAGACTGCTGCCTATCCTCGGGGTGGCTAGAGATTAAATCTCACAATGCTGCCTGAGACACTGGATTCCTGTCTTTCATATGCCTCTCTAGAGCAGGGATTAAAGGCATGAGCTCTGTTAAATCTTTCAGACTGATTCACTCTAGTGTATCCCTGGGAGGTCTCTAACTCACAGAAATCCACCCAAAGGCATGTGGATACTGCCTGGCTAGCTAGTATGGTTTCTGTGATTAAAGGTATGTATCACCATTGCCTGACCTCTATAGCTTGTGGCTGGCTTTGCTTTCTGAATCCTCAGGCAAGCTTTGATAAGTCATAAGTAATATATCACCACATATAACTTTCAGAGCTGGGCTCTCACTGGAGAAAGTAGATCATTGGGTAAGTGTCTTGAGATTGTATAGCCCGCTGTCATTTCCTGTCTGTTCTTTGCTTCCTTGTCCATCAATAGTTAAAATCTTAGGCTCATGAGTCTATTGTCATGAATTGTACAATCCTTCTCCACCATGTTAGATTGTGCCTTTCAATCCAGAAATAAAATAAGTGCCTCACTCATGACCATGTTAGGTATTTGGTTATAGCAACACAATTTTGTATTGACTGATACAAAAATGAAATAAGCTAAATGGTATAAGCAAAGGGGGAATAGTAGGCTTCAGGAGCAGATGAGGATAACATGACACTGAACATTTTAAGTGAATATTAGATATCACACAACAATTATTTCACTATTATTAGCAGGAGCCATCAATTCTAAACAATGTCAGTGTTAAAATACACCCTACTGGGGTACTCTGAACTCACTTTCCTGCCCATGACTACCACCGAAAGCACCACATTGTAGACAATTGGAATCAATGACTTAAAAAAATAGTGTTTTCAATGATTAACATAATTATTGGTTTAAAATGTCACTGTAATGTTAATATTGAATTAGACATGGTTGAAGAGAGAATTAGTGGGCGGGGAGTTATTTCTCAGTGTAATTCTGTTCAATAGAATGTAGTTTGACCTAAAGATGTCTTTGTACACTGTGAACCTTAAGCTAATCACATCAGCCAGCCTCTAAGAGCCAGGTAGCCAACTGCTTAAAACCAGGTTCAAAGAAAGCAAATATAAGTTTTACCCAATGAGCACTCTGTATACTTCTTTTCTATTTTCTTTTTAAAATTTTATTTTATATGAATTGGTGTTTTGCTCGCATGCATGTGGTGTTTGTGTGTGTGTGTGTGTGAGAGAGAGAGAGCGAGCAAGCGAGAGAGAGAGAGAGAGAGAGAGAGAGAGAGAGAGAGAGAGAGAGATCCTTTAGAGCTTGAGTTACAGGGTGCTGAGAATTGAACCCATGTCCTCTGGAAAAGCGGATAGTTTCCTGAACCACTGAGCCATCTCTCCAGCCCCCTCATTTCCACTTTCTATATTTAATTTTCTTTTCTTTTGATATCCTGCACATGTGAGGGTAGAACATTCTGAATTTCATTTTGCCCAGTATGTTTTCTAACTACAGAATCAAGCCAATTAAAATCTCTGAAAGTGATTCTGTCTTACTTTTCTGTTGTGACAAAATGCCATGACCAAGGCCACAGAAAATAAAGTGTTTAATTTGGGGTGCATGGTTACAGAGGGTTAGAGTCCATGGCCATCATGGTGAGGACATGGCAGCTGGCAGGCAGGCATGGTGTTGGCCCATGAGCGCTTATATCCCTTTCTGCAAACAGGAACCAGAGGGAGCTATTTGGGAATGGCCTGGGCTTCTGAAACCTCAGGCCCACTGCCAGCATCAGAACTCCTCCAATGAGGCCACACTTCTTAATCCTTCCCAAAGAACTGTACCAAATGGGGGGCAAGTATTCAAACATATGCACATATGGGGGGCATTCTCATTCAAACCACCACACCCCACACCTTGTCTGCCATAGGCTTGTGGCCATATCATAATGCAAAATGACTTTCGTCCAACTCTAACAGTCCCCACAGTCTTTCATGGTGTGAACACTATTTTAAGTTTCTTCTGAGACCCAAGGCAACTTTTAATTATAACTCCTTGTAAAATCAAAAAGTAAATTATAAACTTCAATGTAAAACAGCATAGAATATACATTACCATTTCAAAAGGGAGGAATGGTAATATAGTTAGAAAATACTGGAGCAAGGCATGACAGAAATCCAGCGGGGCAATCTTCAAATCCTGTATCTCTAATCTATTTCTAATAGGCAAATGGAAATTCAGGAGGGCAAACTCCAAATCCTATAGCTCTAATCTGCTGCCAATGGGCTTAGATGGCTCTTCCCTTCAAGTTCCGCTGGCTACAACATGTGTCTTTCTCTCTTGATTTGGTCCCAAGCTTCTTGGTAAGTCTATGATTTTGACATTTCCAAGATCTTGAGGTCTCCAATGCAATCCAGGCTTCATTTTCATAAATTCACATATAGCTTCTCTGGTTTCCTTGAAGGGATTCCCATGCCAAACACCTCGCTTCAGAGGATTTTCTTAACTGCGGAGGAAGATTCCACAACTCCTTTACTCCAGTATCATTCAGGGATCTAAAGCCAGAATGACCTGGCCAATGAAGCCAAGTTCAGCCATTTTGGTTGGAGCCTGTTCCCCTTCTTGAATTATATTTGCATAACATTTTCCCACATTGCAGCTTTATAGAAATACAAAAGGCATTTCCTTTATGCAAGTTTCCGGGTTAGCTGGGTGGGGTCTTCACCCAAAGACAACACTCCCTTTATTCCATTTCACACTAGGCCTCTCCTTATCTCTTTCAGTACAGACATCAAATTTCTTGGTGCTTTTTCCCCTCCTCAAACTATACATTTTGTGTTTCTTTTTGCCCTGCTTATTATTTTTTATGGTAGCTCTGCATGAATGTGATTACTAATAACCATGCAACAGAGTTAATATTAGGCTGTTTTGAAATATCCTCTGCCTATAAAATTAGTCCAACTATTTCAATTTGCCCTCAGGCAGAAAGCATCCTCATTTTTTCCCCAAGCACCACAAGAATGGTTTCTAACACTGTCACTAATTTTGTTGCCCTCTGAAGTTTCTTGAGCTAAGCATCCATAACCCTCAATGATCTTAGCACTGTTGTCTCCAAGCTCTTACTAGGATGTCCATTCAGCCCTGCTTATAGCAGTCAACAGCTTTCCTAATCCAATTTCCCCAGGTTTTCCATATTCCTTCCAAAAGCAGCATGGCTAGCTTCCTGTCACAGCAATGCCCCACCCCTTAGTACCAACATTTGTCTTCCTCTTATTAAAAAGAAAGTGTTTAATTTGGGGCTGCAGAAGGTTAGAATCCATGATCATCATGAGGAAAGCATAGCAGCAGGCAGCAGGCAGGCAGGCAGGCAGGCATGCAGGCAGCAGGTAGGCAGGCAGGCAGCAGTCAGGCAGGAAGGCAGGCAGAAAGACACACCTCTTCCAACAAGGCCACACCTCTTAATCCTTCCTAAACCGTTCTACCAGCTAGGGAACAAGTATTTAAACATGTGAGTTTATGGGGACATTCTCATTAAACTACCTCAGATTCCCTTTTAACAACATAGAAGATAACCCAAAGAAATGATGACATGGATAGTGTAATATGCAATCAAAAAGTTATAAGACCTGTGGAATAGGAGGGAAAAGATTAACATAAATCTAAATGAAGATTTTCAAGGAGAAAAGAGCATTCATTGTCTGCTCTGCCAAATGACCTGGGTTCAATTCCCAGTACCCACAGTGGCTTACAGAGTGGCTAACTCTGATTCCAGAGATCTGACAGCATTTTCCGACTTCTATGGGCACTGGGAATGCACATGGTTCATGTAGACAAAATACACATAAAACAATGTTTAAAAAGACTGTTATACATTGACAGGCAGTGATAGAATACGCCTTTAATACCAGCAATCAGGAAGCAGAGGCAGGCAGATCTCTGTTTGAGGCCAGCCTGGTCTACAGAGGAAGTTCCAGGAGAGTCTAGGCTACACAGAAAAAGCCTGCCTCAAAAAGAAGCAAGCAAGTAAACAAGCAGACAAATAAAAAATAAGAAATACAGAATGAAAGAAAGAAAACAACTGGGGCCAAAAACATATGTTTATATGGAAGCAAAATCTAACAAAATTTACAATCCTTAGAACTTGCCCTTTCCAGGCATGATGGCTCAAACCTTTAATCCCAGAACTCAGGAGGCAGAGACTGTCAGATCTATGTGAGTTCAAGGCTAGCCTGGTCTACAAAACAAGTTTTAGGACAGCCAGGGGTGTTACACAGAGAAACTCTGTCTTGAGCAGACATCCTTCTCCACCCCCCAGATAAACAAACTTGCCTTATAGAACAATATTTTAAAAGAAGATTTATTTAGTTATATGTATATGTACATGTATATGTATATGTACATGTTTTTGTACCATGTCTGTGCAGGTGCCCACAAGGCCAGAAGGAAACATCAGATTCTCTGGAGTTGACTTTGAAGTACTTGATGTGAGTGTTGGGAACTAAACTCCGGTCTTCTGGAAGAACACCAAGCTTTTCTAACTGCTGAACCATCTCTTTAGCCCCACAGGAAGGTATTTTAAAGCTAGTTCCTCTCTCCCAAAGATAGCTGGAATGCAAGAAAGAGTATTTACAAATAAAATTGGTGTGTGTGTGTGTGTGTGTGTGTGTGTGTGTGTGTGTGTGTGTCCATCCCTGGAGCCAGAGACTGATCTCAGTGCCTTGTGCATCCTAAGTTTGCGGTATTTAGAAAGTTATAGGCTCAAAGGGCCTGAACTGCATGACGATAATGTTTAAAATGGAAGAGGGGAACCAGGTCTGGCACACACCTGGAAGGAGATATGAAAGTCCAAATTTCAAACAGTAGAGAATATATACTAGAAAGGAAAGGAAATAAGAGGAGAGAGAGAGAGAGAGAGAGAGAGAGAGAGAGAGAGAGAGAATGGCAGGAGCAGGGGAAAGAAATAATTCTAAAACTATAAAATAAAATAAAATCAGTAATTATAACATCTTGGACATAAAGCCAATCTCAAAAAAAAAAAAAAAAAAAAGCGAGGAAAAACTAAGTGTCAGAACCAAAAGAAGGGAACTGAATGGATGCCAAAGTTTAGAACAGGAGCCATAGATGCACAAGTGGGATCTAGATCTCGAATCCTGGGTGTCAGCGTCTGCGTGTCTGTGTTGTGCAGGAATGGAGGGTCAGGCTATAGATCCTATAGGCAGGGCTCAGAGCTTTACAATGGTGCTGGTTAGTTTTATGTCAACTTAACACAAACTAGAGTTATCTGAAAGGAGGGGACCACAACTGAGAAGATGCTTCCATAAGTTGCAGGGCATTTTCTTAATTAGTGATGGGGAGGGGAGCAGCCCATTGTGGCTGGTGCCATCCTTGGCCTGGTGGTACTGAGTTCTTAAAGAACGTAAGCTGATCATGCCATGAGCAAGCCAGTAAGCAGCAACCCTCTGTGGCCTCTACATCAGTTCTTATCTACAGGAATCTACCTTGAGTTCCTGATGGAGGTGTAAGCCAAATAAACCCTTTCCTCCCCAACTTGCTTTGGGTCATGGCCTTTCCTCATAGCAATTATTACTCTAACTAGAACAACAAGCAAAAGGAGGAAAGTGTTGTATCTCTCCGTGGACAATGGTAAACCCCAGAAAACAAAACAAAACAAAACAAACAAACAAACAAACAAAAAAACCAACCAACTACTCCCTAACCTAACCAATAAGCAAAGGCCATGGAAACTTTATCCTGGCCTTGAAAGTATTCTCTAAAAGCAGTCTGAAAAAGCCTTTATAGTAAATCAAAGAACTAGTCAGAGTGTTCACCTAACACTTGGAATTTCACTGTGTTCAAAGTACAGGAAAACAATTGTGCCTGAGACTCCAATAAAATCAGTAATAATAGTGAAACCACAATAAAAAAGGGTTGAAATACAGACACTTAAAAGAAATGTGCTAAATCATATCCGCAGGTTATAGGATAGTTTATAGAGTAAACAGAAGCAATCTGTAGTTGTGAGAATTCATTAGGAAATGCATCAAGATTTCAAGGTACAAGACTAACATAAAAAAATGTTTGTTTCTTCTGCCACCAACATAAACAACCGTAGAAATAAGGAGAAAGACACTATTTACAATAGCAATGTAACAGAAGATATGCAAAGACATTCACAAAGGAAATTATCTGACAGAGTTAGGTGAATGAGAGAAAGCATGTTCCTAAATCAAAACCCAATCCCCTGGAACAAAGACGGAGGGAGAGATAACACTCTTCCATATCCCTACAGAGTTTAACTAAAAGGTGAGCCACAAGAGAAGGCCACAGTCAACAACAGAGAGTAAGAAAACATAAAAACCAAAAATACTTAATGTTAGATTTACAAGGCCATCCAGGGCTACATGAGAAGTGAATCAGTCTAAAAGAGAAACAGAGCTCACAGCTTTAAACCCCAGCACTAATATATAAGATAGGAGCAGGGCATTAAGGATTTAGTCTTGGCAATTTGTCTCCAGCTTGCTATGGATAATATCTCTCCAGCCCTGGTACAGGACCGAGCTCTCTGGTAGCCTAGATGCTTTGCTTCTCTGATCTTCATTGCTTTATTAGTTCATAAACAATGTATCAACCACAATCATCGTACTTGAGCAGCTTTTTATGACTATTCTTTTTGCACTTTTATAGTAATTCCTCTATTCTTACACCTCAAACATGTATTTTCCCTCTAAATTATACCAGAAAGAAGGGGTAAAGAGGGAGGATAGAGAGAGGGTGAATAAGAATAAGGAGCAATGATACTTATGTATTAAAATGCCATAATTAAATTTGGTTTTTATGTATTTACTATTTTAAAATTGTCATTACTTAGTAAAACTGCTAACAAAACAATATTATTTATTTAAGTCTCCCCCTTACTCTGTGAATGTGTGTGTGAGTTCCTAAATATTTTCTTCATGATATTGACTATTTCTTTTATTGCACAGAAAGTTCTTTCTTTGATGTAATCCTACTGGTTTTTACTTTGTTGCAAGTTTTCGGGTCTTATCCCAAAACATAGGTACACAAAAATCTAAGTCTTCAAGTGTTTCGCCTTAGACTTTTCATACTTTGGACTTTTGTACAGCATGTGAGATGTGGATCTAGCATCAGCAATTGATTTGATGGCTTTCCAATGTATTCTCGTGGTGTCTTTGACAGAAATATGTGGTTTTCCAGGTACTCTACTATGTTCTACTTGTCTCCTTGTCTTTTCTCAAGCCAATACCAGACACATTGTAGACAGACTTAAAATCAGGTATTAATATGACTTCAGTTTCGTTCTTTTATTCAATAGTGTCATGTAGATTTTAAGATTTTTTTTCTGATTCTATGAATATTATTATTGGTAAGGATTGAACTGGATCTGTAAACTGTCTTGGGTAGTATGTACACTTTAATAATAATAATAATAATAATAATAATAATAATAATACCAACTCTGTGATGGTTTGAATGAGAATGGCCCCCACAGGCTCATATATTTGAGCCCTTGGTTCACAGTGGGTAGAACTATTTTAGAAGGTTAGGAGAAGTGGCCTTGTTGAAGGGAGTGCGTATGCCACTGAGGGAGCCCAGGTTGAACCCAATCTCTCTCTTTCTTCTCCCATCTCCTACCTCCTCCTCCTTCTCCATTCACCCTTCCCCTCCCTCTGCCTCTTGCCTGTGGATTAGATATAAGCAGGCATTCTTCCTGCCTGCCTGCTGCCACACTTCCTGCCACAATCATAGACTCAAAGAAACTGTAAGCAAAGTCTCAATTAAATTCTTCTTTTTGATAAGCATAGTACAGAGTACATAGTACATAGTACAGAGTACAGAGTACATAGAACATAGTGTCTCTTCACAGGAACAGAAAATTAACTAGGACATCTTCTGCTCCATAGAGTATCTTTCCTTTCCTGGAGTCATCTTGACATCTTTCATTAATATTTTCACAGTTTTATTGCCAATACCTCTCATTCCCTTAATTCTTTTTATTCAGAGCTCAAACAACTGGAGAGCAAAGAGTCCACCTTAAAAAATGGGCAAAGAAATGGGCTACATAGACATTTATTTAAAAAGACATGAGGGGACTTTAGGGTTGGCTCAGTGGTTAAGAGCGCCTGCTGTTCCTGCAGAGGACCTGGGTTCAGTTTCCAGCACCCACCTGGCAACTCATAACCACTGTCATAGCCCTCTTCTTATCCCTGCGAGTGTCAGACATACATGTGGCATACACATACACATGCAAGCAAAATACTCATATGTGTCAAATAAAATAAATACATCTAAAAAGTTAAGACACAAATAGCCAGCAAATATATGAACAAAAATTAAGCATCATTAATCTTCAAGGGAATACAAATAAAAACCACAATTAGATATTATTGCAAAGGGATCTTAAAAGCCATGTGTCAAGGATATAGCAGCACTCTCATTTTTACTGTGATATTCCTTTAAAAAAAATCTAGGATATAAAACCATCCATGGAAAGTGAACATATAGAAATCACATGGTATGTATCCACAAAGGAATACTACTTAGCCATAAAAAGAATGAAATCTTGTCACATGTAAAGGTATAGACAAGTTCAGGCATCATGGTAAATAAAACAAATCATAGACAAATAATGCATTTTTTGCACTCATTTGTAGAAAGTGGTAAATGAACCTCCAAGAAGATGGGAAAGGCAGCGAGGGAAGACAGAGGTTAGACAAGAGTCACCAAAATACAGGAATTAGAAGCAGAAATCATTGCTTCTTTGCCCAGCACTATAGGTAACTCTAATCTACAAGAATCCATGATACATAAAAATAACTAGAAGAGTAAAAAAATGTATATATAATTCATGTATGAGGAGAAGGAAATGTTAGTGGCATTGGTCTAGCTGCTATGTGTTTCATACTTGTATCAAAGCATCAGGCCCTTCATAAGCATGCACGGATATTATGTTAATAAATAAAATTTAAAAACAATGTATCATGGGCATAAAACTGTAAGGGATTTTGCCTAGATTCATAGACAAAAACAAAACGAAACAAAACTTTTCACAAGGTTGGTTTTGTTTTATCAATCTTCTTTTAGGTTGGATCCACCTCTGAGAAACCCAGCTAGTAACCCATATCTTGATATGCTTGAATTAATCTCAGACTTCCATTTCGTCCTTGGCATGGCACCATACTTCATGAACTTCTAAGACTGTCAGAAGGACACTGAGAAAGTGGGATATATGTTTACCATGGCTGCTTACACATTTAGGGGGTTAGTGAATTTACCCAAATATCTAATATGTCAAACCAGGTGAGATGCAAATGGATAAGAGTCTTTTTGCCAGTGATGTGAAAGAAATTCAGGGGCATGGTGGAGGTCTGATCCCGGTCCATAACACTGGGCACTTAGAAGACATTTGGGGAAAGCTCTGGACTTCCCCCCCTACCCCGCCAGTGGTCCGTGTTTCTTATGGGCTTTCTAGAGTCCTCACAAAGTGGCTTCCTTCTTTTTCTTGTGGGAAGGATGGCTGGACATGTGATCTAGCTTTAGCTTAACCTATCAGGAGAAATAACACTGACCAGTAAGTAAAACTTCAGAGGAGAATAATGTCCAGACTCTACTTATTTTCACAACTATAAGAGGCCTGGAGAGGAAAGGACTGCTTTAATATTCAAGGGTACAGACATCGCCCTTAGATCTTTTGGATCATGCTTGGTCTAGGTTGGGACAGAGAAGATGCTGCAAGGTCTGAGCTCAGCTGAGAAAGAACACCCTGATTCTTATGCTCAGCTGTGAGGCAAAGTGCTGTGGGGCTAAGATGACTATGTGGGGCTGGCCACTATGGGGACTTAGAAAACAATGTGAAATGTCACGCCAGGCACAACATTGGTGTTGTCATGCAATATCTCAATGACATAGGTTGTTCTAAGCTTGATGCCTCATGAAAGAACAAAAGCAAACAAACATGTCAGTACTGGAGAAGGCAGGCAGGTGATCAGAAGAGTGAGATCTAGGGGTCTCATGGGATTCTCAGAAGAAGACAAATTGTAAATGACTAAGTCACAAAAGATGTGAAGAGAACATTCATGCTGCATTTCACCAATAGGATGGGAAGAGCTTGGAGTAAATCTGGTCTATGTCCTGAGTGTGCAGTCCCTGGCTGTGATTTTGTGAAGAATACTTTGCCTATCTAAGCCTTTTGGGAGTGACCTCATGTATCTACTCTGAGGGGCTGTTACAAGAATAAGACACCGTGATCAACTATGGATTTGCTTTGCTGAATAGCTGAGTATGGAGCATTCACCCCAGCTTGAAACAGGTATGGGTGATGGAAATACAGCAGATACTCCAGCCCTAGGATGAATGGAAACCTGGGCATTTCAACAGAAAGAACGAGCTTAGGCAAATAAAAGGCCTTTGCTGGGTATTTTGGCATATCTGTGGCCTAAAATCCCAACACTCAGAAGGCTGAGTCAGGAGGATCACTGAGTTTGAGGCCAACTTGGGCCGTTCAGCCAGTTTCATGCCAGCCTGAAGTACATAAGGAGACACTTTAAAAATAAAAGCCAAAACAAGAACTAAAACCCCATACCACACAACAGAACAAAACAAAACAAAACAAAACAAAACAAAACAAAAAACCAAGGGAGAACCCAACAGTTCTGGGTAGTATTGATTTCCTGAAAGCACTTTGAAATGGGACCCCAAATCCAACTACACAATAAAGTCCCCAGAGGCTGGCTAGTCTGATGTTGAGGTTCCCTCCACAGAATAATAGCTCTGGCATTTGAGGTGCAAGGACTGAATAGCAGGGTGTTTGAATATCTCCATGAAATGACCTGGTACAGGTGAGTGTGAGAACTGGCTGGGGCCTGTCATTTCAGATTCAGTGCTACAACTTTAATCACTTCTGACACCCTCCACTGTCAGCTAGTACAGGGACATGCCAATAACACCATCCATGCCTTCTGACCCACTGAGCCTCTACTCTGGACAGCAAGAGACAGCTCTAGCATGGACCAGATTCAGTCCCATCACACTCCCTAGCACACCTTGCTGGTTGACTCAGTGCCCCTCAGGATGCACAGATACACCATCAGCCAGGCCAGGATGAGGCACAGTGCTGGCTCCCACTGCACTCCTCCATTCTCCTGGATGGATGGTGAGATGTTGAGTGTTTTCCTGCACCAGAAGTACTGCATTGACGAAGCCTTTTCATACTCCTCATCGTAGCCTGTGCGGTTACCATTCAGTGGGCAGACAGACCACAGCAGGGGATCCTTTGGAATGAAGTGAGAATCAACAGAGAGTCAAGGGAAAGGCCAAGGGCTTGGTGGGATGATAGGAAGCATCTTTGACAGGAGGCTTCACACCTTGTCCTGAAAATATGGGCTAGCCTGGCTTGCGCGAAACAACAGAGTACAGTGGATCAGAGGCTTCCTGGCCTAGTCTTTCCAGATCCTTGTAGCTACCCTGTTCAAAACCAGTTGTAGGGCTGGAGAGATGGCTCACTAGTTAAGGGTACTGGCTGTTTTTCCCCAGGTTAGAGTCCCAGTAACTATAGGATGGCTCCCCTTCTGTAACTCTAGTCCCAGGGAATTTGACACGCTCTCCTGGCCTCTGCAGGCACCAGGCATGCATGTTGTACATAGACATTCAGGTGAAACACCCATATACATAAAATAAATAAGATAAACTTTAAAAATAATTTAAAAACAAAGCTGTGAACGTACTTGAGTTAGAATCTTGAACAGTGAGCCCATTTGGATGGACAGGCCACAGGAGGGAGACACTGTGGTATCTGATGGAACCAGCAGCAGGTCCCAGCTAAGAAACAGAAGCCCTCTAAGCTCAGTTGCCTAGCCGACATTCTCTGGGCCCTCTGCTGAGGCCACTCTAACTCACACTGTTTCACATATTTGGCTGCAAATCTGAGGATACCTCTGGGGTCCTTTGCTTGAGATGAGCTTGACTTCAGGTTTTTTTTTGTTTGTTTGTTTGTTTGTTTTTGTTTTTATTTTTTGTTTTTTAATATTCCTGCCAATGAACATGCTACATGAAGAAGCTCTAGGGCATGGAACAACTGAGAGATTTTCAGTTTTCTTCTCCCTTCATCTGCATCAGAAGGTAAAGATAGGGTCCTTACATTTGCTTGGCTAAAGGTACCCGCTAAGAAGGACGACACCCTCCCATAAAGTAGAGTCCTGTAGAGTCACTTGTAGCTCGTGGGATTGAACAAAAGCTCTTATGTCGTGTATATGGCCATGCCAGTGTAGATTTATATGTTCCGGGGACCTGCATGGCCCATAGACGTCCAAGTGAAGGTCTGCTGTGTCATTATCCTATGACCTTGGGAGAGGATTTACTGCAGAGGTAAGGGGGGGGATTTTTGTGAAGTATGGAATGCATGGATATTAGAGTGGTAATTCCTGGGTCCTTCTCTTCTTTTTCCATCTGGAAAGAGGCTGATATGGAGGCAGTGGGATTAGAGTCTCTGAGAGTAAAAAGGATGAAGATGGGGGTGGGGTGGGATAGAATATGACTGGTGAAGAGGAACATTCCAGCGCTCAGTGTGGAATTGTGGCATTTATTTATTTTCCCCAAAGCCTAGACCCTTCCAGAATATCAGTAACAAGAATTTAGATAATGCACTGTTTAAAATGCTTGTCATTGAAAATATTCCTGTAGATATTCCAATGAGTGCTGTGGACCTGCTCCTCAGAAATGAGTGTGCACATGTGTGTACGCACATGCAAACACACACGCATGTGCACGCACACACACACAGTGCATAGTTTGGCTTACATTGTGACAAGTAGTGGATCCAGATTCTGTCATCCCTGCTTGGCTTGTGGCTCCCATCACGCTCCCCCATCACTGAGAGGGTTCCCACAGGCTGGCGTTCTCATCCTCTACCAGCTCCCCACTTGGTGAGTGGCCCTGCATTTTCTACCCTTTTTGCTTTTGCTCTGACCAGAGGTTGGCTTACCTGGAAGGAATGGAAGAGATACCAGAAGCCCCAGGCATTGATGACGTTGTAGTACATTGAGAGGAAGGAGGAGACCACCACACTAGCAACACCTGTGAGCAAAGCAGAGGGCCATGCTGAAGATCAGATGTGTGTAATTTAACCAGTGGGACTTGAATGACACAACTATGGTGACATCCCCAAACAAGAACACTCTTCCTTTAGGCTTTCATTAGACCTGATACTACACCTATGACATCTTCTTGAGAATTACTACCCCTCAACTCTGATCATCTGAGATGGTAGATCAGTATTGGTTTTTTGACATCTAAGTGTCAGGTCCTGGGCTCAGTATTTTGTGTGCAGTTAGTTCACACAAAAGCATTATCCTCCTTCCAAAGAGCAAACTAAAGCTCAGAGCTTTCCCAAAACTACCCAGCAGAGCTATGGAGAAGGGCCAACTACATGCCTGATGTGAACTTGCTCCTTTTGGAGGTGGAGTTCCTGGAGCCAGCCCCATCCATGTGGCAGGAGTGTGACAGACAGACAACACTTACCCCCAGCCTGGTCTGATCTATGAGGTCCCACAGAGGGTATCACTGTGAGAAGTGAGAGTTTGCCATTAGGTTGCTCTAAAGTGAGTTTACTTGGGAGTGTTGTCAACCTTTGTCATCCCACACATAACCAGAAGAGTTGTAAGTTGTTGACTTTGCATGTGGCAGACTATACAGGTATCAATAGCATTACAGAGCAACTCCTCCCACTCCACTGGGAACTCAGGCCAGTAAGTGCATGTCAGTGCCCAAGGGGCCAGGCAGCCTCCCCTGTTTTCCAATATACAGCATACATTGCTGCCTCAGCACACTCTGATGGCCTTCATAGCTCTTCATCATGAGGAGGCAGTTTGAAGATGATGAGTTCTAATACCCCGGACATATTTCTTCCAAAGATGCAGGAGGTCACATCAGGTGGACCCTTCCTCATTCCTAAACAATGGCTCAGGCTTCCTGTCTGCTTCCCTTTCTTGGACATGAAAAGTACACAGAACATGTATGAACTCTGATGGCTCTAGATCCTGGTCTTTTACAAACTAGGAGAATCACATCATGGAGGTGCCAGGGGACAGTGACTGAAGGTCACTCTGGAAGGGTGCAGTAGGCCACACCTGGTATGTTCACATAGATGCTTGGCTTGTGCATCCAGGTATCACTATGATGCCCCAACGCCCCTAAGTGGTGTGGTGAAGATGAAATGACCTCACACTCGTGCATGCCATGTTCAGCACCAGGCACACATTAAGCAGGGGGTGACATTTGTGTACATCCCCAGAGGATAGGTAGCTGGGACGAAATGAATGCTATGTCCAGCCAGTCAGAGAATATCAAGCTGAGGTCCAGAGTGGAGATGCCCTAAGGTGGAAGTTTCATTGGGGGTGGGATGGGGTACCATGTGAGGGCCAGAATCCAGGGCCCTCTCTGCCCGAGCTCCATGGTAGCCCTCTTTGGGAGTTGGTTCATCCAGTCACAGGTCCAGCCCATGCATACCAGTGATGCTCAGAAACCCACAAAATCTCTGTCAGAGGATCTGAGAAGGGTCCCACATACCGACACCACTGAGGTAGGGGCACCTCCAGGCACCGATGCTGCCTTGCCGCATGCGCTGCCCCACAGCCAGCTCCAGGTACAAGAGCAGCATCCCCTCTACAATGAGCATGACCAGGGGACCAGGAAACTCCCTGTGGGAGGCCAGACCTCAGCATCAGGTCAGTGAGGAGATATGAGATTCATGTCTCTGCAACTGTGCTTCTGTCACCCTCCTTTCCCCAACCAGCCTCTTCTGGCCACCCTTCTACCCCCCTCCTTCCTCCTTTCACACACCCATCCTTCTACAATTCCTCTCACCATATATCAGCCCACCTATCTCTCTGACCACTTTTTGATTCATTTATTCATCCATCTATCCATCCTTCTTTTCTCCCTTCTGTCCCTCTGTCTGTCTATTGGAATACTAGACCAAGCATCAGAGGTTATAAAATAATCTCTTTCTCTATGTCTCTGTCTCTGTCACTGTCTCTGTCTCTCTGTCTTTGTCTCTGTATCTCTCTTTTCTCTTTTACACAAAATGTCAAACAGTAACCAAAGTAGGCCTAGTGAGTCCCATGGTCAGCTTGTCTCTGTGACAGGGCCTACTTACTTGACTACTGTTTGAGGTCAGGTGGAAACTCAAGGCCTGGTCTCAAGGGGGAATGGGAACATTTTTAGCACTGCCCAGAGAACACTTGCATATCACTGTCCCAACGCACAGTTACATAGTTCAGGAGGATAACGTACAGCACAGTCATAATGATAAATTAAGCTCACAGAAAAAAGCATCAAGGGGTGGACATCATAAGAACAGAGAGAAGGCATGGCCATAGAGCTTAAGCCTTTACTCTATCAGAACTGAGGGGCATAGAACACCACAGACACAACAGTTGAAGTGTGTGCAATAATGAAATTTGTAAGACAATTTCTGATAGTGTGAGATTACGGAACATCACATATATTTCTGCGATACTTGAAGTGCCCAGGGTACCTAAGAATTAATAAAATCAGTCAAAAACATTCTCCATCATAGAATTAAATATCTGAAAACAATAGAAAAAAAATCTACAGATTTTGAGCAAATGAAATGACTGCCCATTGAGAGGAAAGACAGTCTCAGATATCGAGTCTTTTATTTTCTGTTCTTCAACTACTTGTAGATGAGCTGCAGCATGGGATCAGAAGAAAGAAAACAAGTATGAAATTGTGTTATAAAATAAGTATCAATAGTAAATCAATAAGCAAAACAATGAAGGGCAAAAATAATGCTGTTGCTTTCACTGGACAAATAATGTAAAAGAGAAAAGGAACTCATGACTAGGGAAACATGATACCAATGGTAAAATAATCACATATGGAGTCCCAGATTATATCTTAAAGATGTGCTATGTAGAATAGGGTAAGGAAAGGAGCAAGAAGGAAAAGCATGCTGTGATTTGTAGGTATTCCTCAAGTTTCATGTGTTGGAATATGAATTAAGGTGGGACCTGTGAAAGATGATGGGGTCATGATGGCTCTGGATCAATGAATTCATGGAACATATAGATGGAGTGGCTTTGGATTAAAATGTTTTCTAGACAGAGCTCCTATGTTTCCATTGTTGTGTTACAACACGGATAAAGCAGAGCAGATACTGGGACTCTGATGTGCAAGCTTCATTGTTAAGGTGAGAAGATTCAGAATCACCATAGGGACATACCTCTGGATCTGTCAGTGACGATGTTTCCAAGAATATTTAAATGAAAAGGGAGGACTTACCTTAAATATGGTAACATTCAAAGGACTAGGGTTCTGGACTGAACTAACAGAGCAACGAAGGGTTGGGAGACTTTCAGTTTGTAAAAGGCTTGCCCTATACATGTAAAGACCTGATTTTTGATTCCCAACACCCACAGAAAAAAACTGATTATGCTTTCCATCCCAGCACTAAGGAGTCAGAGACAGTAAGTCCTTGGGGCTTGCTGGCCAGTCAGTCTGGCAGAATTGGTGAGTTCAGTCTCAAAAGGGCTAGAGATAAGACTCAGTGGTTAAAGAGTACTTAAAGGTCTTGCAAACAATATGGGTTCAACTCCCAGCACCTAAATGACAGCTAACAACTATCAGTAACTCCTGATCCAGGAGATCCAACACCCTCTATGGCCTTCATGGGCACCAGGCTTGTACATACAGATATACATGTGGACAAAACTCTCCTTGACATAAAATAAAATTAAATGTTTTTTATTTTTTTTATAATAAGGTAGAGCGCAATCGAGTAAGACACAATGTTGACTTCTTGGCCTCAACATACATGTGTATAAATAAATTGTGAACATGCAACTGTGTGTGTGTGTGTGGGTGTGTGCAAACAGATATGAGAGTTTTGGTGGTAGTAGGGAAAACAGCAGCATTGTGCCATTACTTCTTTGCCAGGAAGCATTGTACCCTAAAGCTGTGAGCCAAAATCTTCTTTCCTTAAGTTGCCCTTGTCAAGTATTAGTCGTAGCAATGGGAAAAGTAGCCTATACAGGCATCATACTCTCAGACTGTTCAGCCTTCAGATTGATGAGCTGAACACATGCCTGTGCTTTATATATTACTCACTGGGTGCTATTCAGTTATAACTATATAAAATGGAATGCTAATGTGTTAAAAGTTTGAACTACAAAGGGTGATATCAAAGATAACATTTCATTCATGATGCTGATGAAGGAAATGAATAATTTTTCAAAAATTTAATTATTAGCAGAGTAAAATGGGAACTTAAAACCTGTAATTATTTGAGAGAGAAGCAATTATATTTTGTATTATAAGAGATCAGAATGCAACAATCAAACAGCAAGAACATAAAATGACCAATAGCCAATAGGTGGTGGTACCCACCTTTACTTCCAGCACTCAGGAGGCAGAGGCAGGCAGATCTTAGTTTGAGGCCAGCCTGGTCTATAGAGTGAGTTTTAGGACAGCCAAGGCTACACAGAGAAACCCTGCCTCAATAATAATAATAATGATGATAATAATAATAATAATAAATCAGCAAACATAGTGTGATAATGATTATAAATGGATCCAACGCTTCCACTAGAAGTTTATAATAATTTAATAATAAAGTGTCAAACTTTAAAGAAATTAGGTTCCACAACTGGAAAATGATTAAATGTGTTGTTACCTCTATAAATGGAATGCTATTGAACCTTTAAGTTTATATTTTTAAATAATAGGATATGACTTTGAAAATTATTACAAAAGTTTTCCCCCCACTCTATTGTCTCTTCCTTTCTTTCCTCCTTTATTTCTTTTACTCTCTCTCTCTTTCTCATTTTATCTTATTTTTTTGAGACAGGATCTCAGTCTGTACCATAGACTGGTCTTGAAATTAAAATCTCTTTGCCTCAGCTAAGTGAGTGCTATTACTCATCATGCCTAACCAGGTGTTTTCTCACGTATGCCAAGTCATATGTACAGAGTCAAATATCAGAGGACAGTGCTCAGGAGTTGGTTCTCTCTTTCTATCATGTGGTTCTGGGAACTGAACTCGTTATTAGGTTTAGCAGCAAGAGCCTTTACTCACTGAGCCATTTTGCTGGCCAAACTAGGCTAGGTTAATTTTAAGAGCAAAGCATCAAATGAAATGTAAAATGTAGCTCTCACTTTTAAAATAAAAAAAAATAGGAGCTATTATTACCACTGGGTAGCAGAATTTCAGGGTTTTTTGTTGTTGACTTTGTGTGTGTGTGTGTGTGTGTGTGTGTGTGTGTGTGTGTGTGTGTGCAGGATTCAACCTAGGGCCTCATTCATGCTAAGTCAATGTCTTACTACTAAACCTCACCATTAGACCCTGAGTTTGTATTTTATTCTTCATGAATTTCTCTATTTTCCAGAATTCCTACTCATAAAATAGGATATTTGGAGCGTTGCAATGACTTATCTTTATAACCGCCACAGCAGTACCCTCTTTGCAGAACCCAAGGGGCTCACTGGAAGATAGACTCATTTCTATGTGACATTTATCACTATGGCCAAGGCCTTGCACTGAGTTCTATCCCTTTGGGAGGAGAGAGAGAGAGAGAGAGAGAGAGAGAGAGAGAGAGAGAGAGAGAGAGGGAACCCAATTTTAGTGGCTTACAGGAAGTCGACTCATGGTTTCTGACTATTGGACTCCCCTCCACTTACATACCTTAGTTGTCTACAAAACCCACAGCAGGTGTCCATTAGCCTGATTTCCTTCTTGAGGCCTACACTTTCTTGATTTAAGACACACATCCTGGGTTACCCTGCCGCTTGCTGTGATGGGGACCACTTGAAGAGCCACTAGCAAGTAAACGCTGGATGCAGGGCTCCATCCATCCTACTCCTTAGTTCTATTCACTTACCTCCTCCCACTTCAATTTACTCTACAGGTTCCCTTTGGGGTTGGCTCAGATTCATGATTTAGCAACAGAGCAAAAGCACAGGCGAGGAAAATTGAAGCCTTTCTTACTGTCCCAGGTCTCCTGGATCTAAAGCTTCAAGACTTTCTCTTCTAGCCCTTTCTCTATCCCCGCCATCACCCACTATCCCCTTACTCTCTGGCCACCATCCTCCTGTGTGCCTCAGTGATGACAATACCACTCTCATGGGTAACCCTGGCCTTGCCCTCAAGAGTAAAAAGCAAAGCACTTCTTCTCTCCTCCTCCTCCTCCTCCTCCTCTTTTTTCTCCTATTCTCCTCCTCCTCTTCCTCCTCTTCTTCTTCGTCTGCCTGTGAATAAGGAACCCTTAAGGACCTACTTCTCTCACCACTCCTACCACTACCTTGGTCTCTGCTTCATGTATGCATGCTCTCTATGCTTTTTCCACAGTTCCCTCTGCTTGGAGTATTCTGCCCTTAGCTCTATCTGATGTGCTCATTTAAATGATGCCATTGCCACAGGCTTTCTGGGCTCCTTCATACATATGTCCTTCTTCAATCATTTCAGTAAACAGCCTTCTGTGAAAGCTCCATCTGCATAGGATGTTTATACATTTGCTCCTTCTTGCCCCAATATAGTCTCCATCTCTGCTAGCTCACCCATAATATAGTCTTGCCTTGTGACTGATTTTTGTTTTATGCCCCTTCTTCTAAGAACAAAATATAAGACAGTGATTACTGACTGTGAACAAACCTATAGGGAAGTTTTAAAACTCTCTAGGTTTAGGACTTCTGGGGGGTGGGACATGGGGAATGCTCACACACCCACACCCACACACCCCACCCCCACATACACTTACAGCTACTGATAATTCTATCATGTATGAGAATGGAGGCTTCGCTACCAACCCATGGACACTGAGTCTTGTCACTTATCCTTTCTACCACACACATTACCACACCCATCACCACAGAGGAGAGATGGCTTAGCCTATGTACCTAGAAAGGCTACATGTGATACTTCTGATTTGGGGAGAATGAGGTTTCCAGGAGATTGTGAGGGGACCAAGTTCGTAGATAGAGGGAGGACATCAGATATTCCGATGTGCACTCAGAGAAGGACAGAACTAGAGAAGAGTTTGAAACAAAAGGTACATGGGACCTTTAAAAGAGAGCACAGAGGACACATAAGCTCTTGGCCAGGCCCGCTCCAATATTCACCCAATGCCCTGACTGAGAGAGCCTCAAGAGGAGCTCCAACCTTTATCATGTTAAATACAGAAGCAGAGTTTCACAGAGTCCCAATGTGGAGACAGGGATGGTTTAAACCTCCTTACTCCTCCTGAAGTCACTTTTGGTTCCTGGGCATGTTTTTCCTCTGTAACAGACAAGGTCAATCCTGGGAGTGCTTAAAGACTCCTTTGAACATCTGTAGAACATATTCTACAGCATGAAGCCCAGTGGAGTAGATTGTTACCAGGACTGATGCTGAAAATGCCAGGGAAGAGCAGCAGAGGGGACTTCTATGGCCTAGACCACAACTTTATGGCCTCGTAACTGGAAGCTCAATTTGGGAATTATACATGCTAGCTAGAGGCTTAATGCCTGCTCACAAATGCTCGGGTTTTGTTCTACCCAGAACTGCAGAAACAGGATAAGACACAGCCTGAATGTGTGTGCACACACTCTTAAGTAAACACTGTAGGGTGAGTCCCCATCCATTCCTGGACATTTTGGTGTGTGCCACGCCCAGGCTGAATGTTCATTTGAGCCATGGTCACCATAGAGCTTCACTCCAGTGGTGTATACAAGCCTTTCTGGTGCAGCTCACACACCTAGCCATCCTCACCTCTTTCTAGGCTTTCACCCTGCAATTGTGTGGCATTCTGGAGCCAGCCACAGTGGGACTGTTTATACTAGGATGGAAAGCTAATGCTATGATTTAGGACCCAGGGTGGCAGACTAAGCCCCCAGAATCTGACAGAATGGGGACATTTGAATAACCCTGAATCTTCTTCCAAGGTATGGTCTGTGAACTGGAAGTATCAGTCTTAACAGGCCCCGTTTAAAAAGTCAGATCCTGGTTGGGTGGTGGTAGCTCATGCCTTTACTCCCAGCCCTTGCTGAGTTTGATGGCAGCCTGATCTACAGAGTCAGTTCCAGGACAGCCAGAACTATTACACAGAGAAACCCTGTCTCAAAAAAAAAAAGTAACATTTTGAGAATTGGCAGAATTAAAGGGACTAAAAGCACAGGAAAGAAAAGGGAATGGAATGAAAGGGAAGGAATGGAAAAGGAAGGAAAAGAAAGGAAATGAATTAAAGGGGAGGGGAAGGAATGGGAGGGGAAGGAAGGGAAGCATTAAAGAGAAATGGAACATTAACTCTGAGAATGATGACACTCTATAGAGTCAAATGCCCTCTAATTTTCCCCTTGTTCAAATATCATC
Source organism: Phodopus roborovskii (assembly GCF_943737965.1). Lineage (NCBI taxonomy): Eukaryota > Metazoa > Chordata > Mammalia > Rodentia > Cricetidae > Phodopus > Phodopus roborovskii. The sequence goes on from NW_026126998.1 coordinate 72,837, forward strand.
TAGGGAATAATTAAGAGGGGGAATGCATAATCTATAATCTTTCTTCAGTCACATGACTGCTGCCTTTCTCCCACACATTTTACATGCATTTAAGACTCACTGTTCGTGCATGTGCATGTATGTTTTCACACATTGGTATTCAGCACATTTGCAGCCGGAAGTAATTAAGACCATGGACTTTGGTCTGCTGACTTTTTTGAAAGTGGGATTTGGTAAAATTCCTTCAGCTTCCTTGTTGGTTTTGTTTTTCATCTTTGTTGTAGGGGTTGGAGCAACAGAGTCATGAAGAGAGGAGGGACACCTGGAACATAACCCTTAGAATTAACATTCTTTGTTCAGGACTGGCTGAAGGGAGCAGTTACAGTCTGCTGGATTCCAGGTTTTTGGCGGTTTATAAACAAACTCCTTGTTAACTGGCATGATTGCATCTGTGTCCGGAGACATCTTACATCCTTCCTTTATACTCAAGAACATTGGTTCTCAAACTTCTTACAATGCTATAGTAACCCCCAACCATAAAATTATTTTCATTGCTACCTAATTGTAATTTTGATATTGGAGACAGAGGTTTGACAAAGGAGTTGTGACCTAGAGGCTAAGAATCACTGCTCTAGCGTCGACAGTTTTGCTTTTGTAGCTGGTCCATCCTTACCATGGGTTTGGGTGATACTAATAACTTGCTGGAAGTTGACTACTATGGATCCAGAGTGGTGTGGGAGTGCCTCCAGCATCTCCCATTATTGACTTTAGGTGTGTGTGTGTGTGTGTGTGTGTGTGTGTGTGTGTGTGTGTGTGTATGCACGTGCACACGTTTAATAAGTCTGAAGTTGATGGTGGGTGTCTTCCTTCATCAGTCTCCACTTTGTTTACTGAGCTAAGGTCTCTTATTTGAGCTCAGAGTTCTCTGATGGGCTGGTGAAGCCACACAGCTTGCTGTAAAGATCTTGTCTCTGCTTCCTGAGTGCAGACTCTTACAACTGCCAGATGTTTGCCTGGGTTCTGGGTATCCAAACTTTCCCTCACCATTGCACTGCAAGTGCTTTAATCCACTTTAATCCACTACCTTCTTAGTCCAAATGTATGGCTTTCATTGCAGCTCTGGCTGCATTCATTTAATAAGTTTTTAATGGGATTCTTCCTCTGGCTTCCCTGCACTGGAGGACTGGATGAGCAGAGTGAGAGAGAAACTCTAAAGCTCCCAGTGTCCATGACCAAGTGCTCATCTGATTTTACAGGTAAGGAGAGTCAGAAAGACAAACACAAGATGGAAATAAGAAAGTTCCCCAAGTAAACTGACAGACAAAAATGTAAAGTTAAAGAAACCCCTCACTTGAAATGAAGGACTAACCTGTAAACCAATATCTGTTCCTTGGAATTTGCTAACTTCCCCTCACAATGGAGATAACAAGATTCCAAGAATTCACACTGCCCCTCCTTTCTTGTGAGTCAGCAGGTGGTGAGTAGGGTCCTTAGGAAACAAAGAGATAGCTGCAACTGCAGTTTGCCCAGACAAAATTAATTAGCTCATCCTGAGGCCCTAAGGTCTGTTGACCCTAATAGGGAGACCATCTGGCCTGAAAGAGTCACATACTCAATAGACAGAGGGCCCCACCCCCCATCCTAAGCTTGTGGGTTTGCCTATAAAAACACCTGTGGGGGGGGAGAGGGAGGGGTAGGCGGCTTATCTCTAGCTTGCCTGCTGGAGGAGCCCATTTGCTCAAATGTTTCCTGTTCATTAAAGCCTCTTGCGTGTTGCAGCAGATGTACTAGACATTGAGTTCTTGGGGGTACCGACCGAAATTAGGAGACTACTCATCCTGAGGGTCTTACAAACAAAACAAAACAAAACAAAACACAGCCAAGGTAGGGAGAAGAAGCTACCTAATGGGTAGTTGGATTCCTAACTCGTGGGTAGTTGGGGAAGGGAGGAGGTTAGTGACTGGAATGAACATGAATTGCATAGGATAGTGAAAGGCCCCCACTATGCTTATTGCCTCTTAAAATTACTCGTACTAATTTGCCAATGTCAAGTTATGAGAAAAGTACAGGAGGGAACCAGGTGCTGCTCTCATCCAACACCAACCAGATATCTGTGGTCTGAAGCTTGGACCAAAGCAAGGTCAGCAGGACAGTATCCAGGATGCTGAGATAGTCATAACTGAATTCTTTGTATTCTTTGTGCCCAACCCGAATAACCAACTGTCCTTGGTTAACTACAACTGCTACATTTAGATGAAACAATGAAATCCCTGTAACCATGCTTCTGCTTCTGTAAGCCTGCTTCTTGCCATACCAACCTTATATAAACTGCATATGCTTTAACTAGGCTCGCTCTCTCAGTCTCACGAATGACTGAAGCATCCATAGGTACCTGTGTGTAAACAATAAATAACCTCTTGCACTTGCATCCAGTGGTATGCAAGTCTTGTCTCTTGGGGGCAAGGGCCTTCCCCACTGACAGGCTCAAAACTCTTGGGGCCTCCTGGAGTCTTTCATTGGAGTTTCCACCGAGATTGGAGACCCTTCCCCCTAGAGACTGACACTGACACCCATCGGGAGGTAAGCTGGCCAGTGCTTAATTTCTGTTCTTTGTTGTCTGGTTCATACTTGTTGCTTGTTGTGCAGCGATCGGTTAACGACTAGTCGTGTCTGTAGGTGGCTTGAGAAGGAGCTGACAGGCTTGGACTTCTACCCGCCACCCTGGGAGACATTCCAGGGATCTGGGGCCCCCGATGTTTCGGGGCCCACAACAAGTCCCAGGGATTCGTGGTTTTGGAGGGGCCTGGGGTTTTAAGACCCTCTGTGCCTCCAACTCAGTATCTGGTTTCGGTTTTACGCTGAAAACGCACAGTGTGTCTTTCTGCCGGCTGTCTATGTGTTTTGTCTGTTCTGTTTATCTGTCTGATTCTTTATTTTGAAGAAAATATGGAACAATCTTTAACCACCCCCTTAAGTTTACTTTAGATCATTGATGAGGTACAGAGCCGCGCTCACAATCAGTTAGTTAATATGGAAAAAAAAAAAAAAGAAAGAAAAAAGAAAACGCATCTATCTGGAAGCCTGGAAAAACGTCTTAGAGGATGATGAAAAGCCCACTCTGTTGCCAAATAAAATTGAGGAAATTTTTGCTCTAAATCGTCCCTACTGGGACTTTAACACCTACTTCTTTATCATCAGTTACTCACAGCGGGTCTCTGTGGCCTGGGGGCGTCGTCCTATGAATTTGGCTGAGGTAGGACAGATAACCCAGGGACTGGAGGAAACTCACACTGCATTTTTGGAGAGGCTAAAGGAAGCCTACCTTATGTATACACCCTTTGGTCCTGATAGTAATGAGCAAATGGGCAATGTTTCTACGGCTTTCATTTGTCATTCGGCTCCAGATATTAGGAATAAGTTGCAGAGACTAGATAATTTACAAGATTATAGCCTGCAGGATCTTGAAAAGGAAGCAGAAAAGATCTTTAATAATAGAGAAACACCTGACAAAAAAGAAGAAAGACTTAAAAAGTTGCAGGAGGAAAGAGAGGACAAGTGAAAAAAAAACAAAAAAACAAAAAGGAACTAGAGGAGAGAGAGAAAGAGAAGGACCATAGGAACTGGAGAGAATTAAGACAAATCCTGGTCACTTGTAGCTCAGAATAATCATAGTGCAGAAAGTCAGGAAAGGAAGGGAAAAAAGAAACGAGGACCAGGGTAGATGGAGACCAATGTGCCTACTGCAAAGAAAAAGGCCATTGAGTCAAAGATTGCCATAAGAGACCTAAAAATCAGTGGCATGGGGAAGGACCCCAAAGACCAACTCAGCTTCTAGCCCTAGATGAAGATTAGGGCGGTTGGGGCCAGGAGCCCCCTCCTCCAGCCCAGGCTAACCTTAAAAGTCGGGGGGGGGGCAACCAGTCACCTTCCTGGTGGACACTGGAGCCCAACATTCAGTTCTCACCGAAAAGAATGGGCCATTGAATACCAAAACAGCTTATGTACAAGGAGCCACCAGAGGAAAACAATACCGATGGACCATGGAGAGAAAAGTTCATCTCACATCAGGTAAAGTCTCACATTCCTTTTTGCATGTACTGGACTGTCCATATCCATAACTGGGTCGAGACCTACTGACTTAATTAAAAGCCCAGATCCATTTTGAAGGATCAGGAGCTAAAGTCTCTGGCCCACAAGGGGCTCCACTTCAAATATTGACTTTACAATTGGAAAATAAATATAGACATTTAAAAAAAGCCTCCTGAACAGCAGGAAGGAATGGACTTATGGATAAAACAACACCCCCTGGCCTGGGCAGAAACAGGGGGCATGGGGCTGGCCATACAACAGCCACCCCTAATAATAACCCTGAAACCAGCCACCTTGTTAAAGCTGCCGACTGTCAAGAGATCCTTACAGAGATGCATGGAATGTGGCCTGATCTGACTGATCAGCCCTTGAAAGATGCAGACTACTCCTGGTTCACGGATGGCAGCAGCTACTTGCTAAATGGTGAGAGACGGGTAGGGGCTGCAGTGATGAATGCCACAGAGGTCATATGGGCCACTGCACTCCCTGGAGGCACCTCTGCTCAGGGAGCTGAACTCATTGCTCTGACTCAGGCTCTCCAAAAGAAGCTTAACCTATACACTGATAGCCACTGCCCATGACCATGGAGAAATTTATCGGACAAGGGGCCTTTTAACATCAGAAGGCAAAAAAAATTAAAAATAAAAGTGAAATCTTGACATTATTAAAGGCCCTGTTCCTTCCTAAGAAATTGAGCATAATGCATTGCCCTGGACATCAAAAGGGGGAAAGCCTGGAGGCAAAGGGAAATTGCCTGGCTGATGAAGCAGCCTAATAAGCAACCTTAGGCCCCCAACTATTGACTATAAGCATATTGACTGAAAAGGAGACAAATAAGACTCCAGATTGGGAATATGATATAACGGATTTGGACATTGTTCAGAACTGGGTGCAAATTATGACCCCAATTGACAGTGCTGGGTCTACCAAGAAAAGACTATGTTGCCTACCAAAATGGCAAGAATATTAATAGACCACCTCCATAAACTGACTCATCCAAGCGCCAAAAAAGATGAAAACTTTGCTAGATTGGCAAGAAATTGAAACTTACCTTCACCATCAGAATTTATTACTGCAACAAGTAACTGCCATCTGTCTGGCCTGTGCCCAGATCAAGCAAGAAAAAAAAAAAACTGAATTCTGGGACCCAGCTTTGTGTCCATAGGCCTGATTGTCCATTGAAAAATAGACTTTACTGAAGTCAAACCTGGAATGTATGGATATAAATATTTACTAGTTTTCACAGATACCTTTTCAGAAGGGATGAAAACTTTCCCTACCAAACATGAGACTGCATATTACCAAGAAACTCTTGGAAGAAATCTTTCCAAGATATGACATGTCACAGGTAATAGGATCAGACAATGGGCCTGCCTTCGTCTCCCAGGTAAGTCAGTTGGAGGCCAGGTTACTGGGGATAAATTGGATACTGCATTGTGCCTACAGACCCCAGAGTTAAGGACAGGTTAAAAAAAAATAAATAAAACCATTAAGGAGGCTTTATCCTAATTATGCTTGAAACTGGCTCTAAGGACTCTGTACAACTCCTACCTCTGGCCTTCTACTGGGCCAGAAACACTCCAGGCCCTCATGGCCTAACTCCCTTTAAAATCCTATATGGCAGTCCACCGCCAACTGTATCATTCTTTGATGTTGACATTTCTGATTTTGCAAACACCCCTTCCATGCAGGTGCATCTACGCGCCTTACAGATAGTCCAAGAAGAGGTCTGGAAATCTCTGGCGGCCACATATCGGGAGGAACAAAGAACCATTTGTCAGCCCCACTCTTTCCAGATTGGCGATTCTGTCTGGGTTCAGAGACATCAGACTAAGATCTTAGAGCCCCACAGGAAGGGATCCTACTCTGTGCTCCTCACAACTCCCACCGCCCTGACAGTAGACAGGATTGCTGCCTGGATGCATTTTAAATAGACTGGTACTGTTCATTAAAACACACACACACACACACACACACACACACACACACACACACACACACACACCACACACTTGTCAGTTATTCAGGCCCTACTTTTGACCCAGCAGTAACAGCAATTAAAACAAATAAAAACTGAGAAACAATGAATAAAGTGTTTTATTCATTTTATAGAAAAAGGGGGGAATGAAAGAACCTCACTATGCTTATTGCCTGTTTAAATTGCTCTTGCTAATTTGCCAAGGTCAAGTTATGAGAAAAGTACAGGAGGGAACCAGGTGCTGTTCTCATCCAACACCAACCAGATATCTGTGGTCTGCAGCTTGGACCAAAGCAAGGTCAGCAGGAAAGTATCCGGGATGCTGAGATAGTCATAACTGAATTCTTTGTATTCTTTGTGCCCAACCCGAATAACCAACTGTCCTTGGTTAACTACAACTGCTACAATTAGATGAAACAATGAAATCCCTGTAACCATGCTTCTGCTTCTGTAAGCCTGCTTCTTGCCACCCCAACCCTATACAAACTGCCTGAGTTTTAACCTCAGCATGCTCAGTCCCAGAAAGACTGAAGCATCCACAGGTACCTGTGTAAACAATAAATAACCTCTTACACTTCCATCCAGTGGTATGCAAGTCTTGTCTCTTGGGGGCAAGGGCCTTCCCCCCTGACAGGCTCCAAACTCTTGGTGTCTCATGGGGGCCTTTCAAAATTATAATAAAGGAGACAGATAATTAAGAATGACCTTTTAAAAAAAATCTATATCTTAACCCTTTGTTGACTTGATTTTGGTCTGGATAGAGTAACAGGATGAGGGAGGGTGGGATTTTTCTTAAATAGGTGAAATTTTGTAATATACCAGTTTAGCATCTTGCACAGTTCTGAGGGTGAGAAGGAAGGGCTGATTAATTCCCCCAGGTGCACACACACATGCTATTAGGTAAACAAGAGCCACCCAGGGAACTACTGTAAACACTTTAGAATACTTTTTTTAGTTATCCTTTCCATGCATGCTTTTAAGTACAACTGCTTTAAAATGTTACCAGTTTTGAATCTGACTTCCTCTCCTTCCACTTAATATATGATAAAATCTTATTAAAACTTTACCTCCAAGGCTGTCAAGGGCACCATTATGTGAATGTTCCACAATTTATTAAACCAACCCCCTTTTCTGAAGGGCTTAGAATGTTGTTAACATTTTGATCTTATTAAAAGACAGTGATTACGTTATTTTGTGCCTCAGAATGCTGACTTGTCCTTTAGACGAGGCTTTAGAGAAATGGAGTTGGAGAGGAAATTTTTTTTTAAATACATGCTGAGACTCCATGCCATACAGGCTTCAGAAAGGTACTTGACCTTAGGAAGGTCCGGGTCTGAGTCCCAGGAGTTCCCTGCTTGTTGTTCCACTAACAGGAATGCATGGTGAGTTTGCAGCTGTCTGTTGTACCCCTTCAACTCACTGTCAGAGAAAACATTGTAAAAACAAAACAACAGCAGGACCAAGAAACAAAGTATCCATGTGTGGGATTATTTGTTTTCCCTCACATTCTGTAATTCCAAACCCAAAATAAGTCCCCACATCCACAAACCAATCTTTTTCTTTATTAATAAAAAGTAAAGAAGCAACTCACAACCCTTTTGATTTGTGTTTCAACTTGTGGTTGGGGACTTAAATTTCCGATCTGCAGGTTGCTCACTTTTACACCTCAGTAGAGGGTGAGGCGCCTGCCTGTCTTGACACAAGGGGACAGCAGGTTCCCTGCCACTGCCAGGTACCTGCTGGAGCTCCAGCTCAGGCTCTGGATAGCCTGTGCAAGCTACAGAGTCTCATTCCCTAGGCTAGGACCTAGGCTAGGCCGAAACCTAAGATTTTCATGCTTTTGCTCAACCTGACTCCACCAGTGACTTTGTGTCCGTGTCTCCCCTCCACCACTGGTTAAGCTCTCTGACTTGGGGCAAGTCATTTAACACCTCTGACAATTTCATCTGCAATAGAAAAGAAAAACAAATCCCTGCTACTCCACCCCCACCCCAACAAGCTTAAACTACCTATCCCAGAACTTTTCACCTTCAAACAGTAAAGAAAGCAGGCACAATACAGCAGAAGGCACTCAGGCTACTTAAGCTTCAGATTATGTTTCCCCACCCCCACCCCCCACCCCAACCTCTGTCTGCTTCCCCCCATGCCTAGTTCCAATCTATCACTGATGGATATTTGTGTTGTTCCAGTTTGCGGTTACTATGAACAGAACTAGTGTGTACATTCCAGCATGTTTCTCTCTCTCTCTCTCTCTCTCTCTCTCTCTCTCTCTCTCTCTCTCTCTCTCTCTCTGTGTGTGTGTGTGTGTGTGTGTGTGTGTGTGTGTGTGTGTGTTTTAAACAAGCATTTATAGGGAGCAGGTGCCATAGCATGAGTTGAAGTCAGAGACAATTTGTGGGAGCCAGGCAAGTGACCTTACCATTTCACTGACCCTGCCGTTCCAGTTTTAAATTTTTGTGTAGACTTATGACTGTGCACTGATGTTTCCATTTGCCTGTTGATTTCCCTGACAAATGACAAGTTTGCAACCTTTCCACTTGCTCACTGGGCCATCAAAAGAGCCCGGGGGTTTCAGAAATGTCTGCCTGAGCCCTTGATTGGTTTTTCCTGGGGTGTCTTTTTCTACTGATTTGCATTTGTTTCCCTACTTTGGCTATCGGCCCTATGTCTGCTTTATATACCAACTGTTTCATTTCTTACTGTGTTGCCTTTCTGGCCCATTTTAAGTGTATTCTATTGGAGAGAATTCTTAACTTCAAGAAAGGTCAATTTGTGCTGGAGATGTATGTAGCTCAGTGTTCAGCGTGCTTGCCTAACATGCATGAGACCCTGGGCTCTATTCCTAGCTCTCCATAAAGTGGGTATGTATGGTGGTGCATAGTTATAATCCCAGAACTTGGGAGGTAGAAGCAAGAAGATCCGAGGTTCAAAGTCATCCTCAGATACACAGCTACATAGCAGGTTCAAGGCTAGCCTGTTATTGGCAACCCTAACTCAAAAAGTAAACAAGTAAGCAGAAGGATTAGAGTTTAGTTTCCAGCATCCATATGGCAAGCTCACTACCAACTGTAACTCCAGGTGTAGTAGGGGATCTGATGGCTTTTTTTTTTATGGTACCTATATGCATGTGCTTGTATATACACACAGACATATACACACAAAAAAAATAAAAATAAATATTAAAAACAAACAAATCTATCAATCGTTATAAAAAAAGTTGTCTTCATGACCATTTTTTCCCCTCATGTCTTACTTTATACAATCTTTTCCTACCAGGAGAGTAGTAGATGCCTTTAATTCTAGCAATTGGGAGACAGGAAAATCTGTGAGTTCAAGACCAGCCTGGTTTAACATAGTGATTACACAGAGATCCTGTCTCAAAAAACAAAAACAAAAAAGCAAACAAAAACAAAATAAAAGAAAAAAACCCAAACAACAACAAAAAGCAAAACTTCTTCCCTATCAAGTCCAAGGTCATGAATATATTCCTGAGGAGTCAACCCCTTAGCAAAACTAATCTCAGCAGTGAATGAGTTACTGCCTAGAAACTGCCCTTCACCAAACCTGGTTCTCAAGGATTCTGCTAGGCTGGCTGGTTCATGCACCGCAGGGATCCTCCTGTCTTCATATTTTCCCTCTCCTCAGTATTGGGAGAAATAGTCATGTGCCACTGTCCCTGACCTTTTACTCAATGAGCCATCTCCAGTCCCAGCCGTCCTGGTAGAGGGTCTACCTAAATGGCATGATGGTGAATAGTTTGTATAAAAGAGCTGTTGCTGACTCTAGCTATATACTTATGTTTTGGGTATCACAAATCAGTTCTCCTATAGGGTTCTTAGCCACATAGCGACATTTAGGAACTGGACACCTCAGAAAGATACCCAGGACAGTTACCATGGGATTTGTTGGTACAATGGTGGCAGTGCCCTTCTTTTAGTCCTTACCCCAGGGACCAGGCCAGCATCTAGTCTTAGCTGCCTTGGGAAGCCATCCCAATATGTGAGGCCCAGTAAGTGAAAATCCTCTGCCTTTGTGTCTCTGTGGTATGTGTGTGTTTGTGTATCTGTGGTGTGTGTGTGTGTGTGTGTGTGTGTAATATAAAGAATCACCCAGTCCAAGTAAATGCAAATAAAGTAGTCACATCACCATAGAACACTAAACATGCACTTGGTAACTTTTATCTGAAATGATTCATCGAGTGATGGACTACTACAATTACAAAGAGTGTGGTCGTGGGGGACCTCTACTCAGAGAGAGTGATGCACTGTGTGAACATTAATGGTAGACTGACAGATGTATATTACCATTTTGCAGAAAAATCTCTCCAATGCTTATAAATTTCTGTGCAAATACCTCAACTTTAGGCTATTTTGAGCTTCCAACATAGCGGGCGGCTTTGTGGAAAGGACATTTAGTGGCAAACCATCATGTTGAGTTCTCACCATGCAGGTACAGTGTCATGGGTGGCTACAAGAGCTTAGCTTGTAAAGAGTAGCAAATAACTGGAAATGATTTTTAACTTTTACTTCTGCTTTAGATAATTTATACAACAACTTAGTCCTCAGCAACGACTGTATTTAATAAAACAAATTCTGAAAATCCTTCCACATGCCCTAAGTAGTTACTCAGAGCTCTGTAGAGGATTGGGCAGTAGAGAGCACTCAGCACTTTTAGGTGTTTGCTTCTCTTTTGGGTGCTTGGTGTCCCAGGAGCAGAGTTTTCAGACAAGCTTTAGTGCTCAGAGGAGCCTACTCTGGCTTGTGGGAGAACACTTTCCTCAGACTTTACTTTTACAGCATCTATGACAATGGCAACACTGAAGTTTATGTTATGCACTTTCCTAAAAAGGAGAAGAAGGGGCCATGACTGCATGGGTGTGGGCCACTAAGTGCATCCCGGGATTCTATATTCTTTCCTTATGAAGGCCATGCAGCTTTCAATCATTTGCTCATCTTGGTGATTTCCATTGTTACCTAACTACTATCTAGAGCTTCCAGTTCCCCACAAGACAAAGTCCAAACTCACTCCTTAGCATTGTTTTGAAAGCTTTGAAAATTTTTTTTTTAAATTGAGCCCTGAGGAATTTGACCCTTGCATACCTGGGTTCTAGAAAACAGAGTTGTAACTCTTAAGTCTAAAAATACACAGCATTTTGCTGCAGGTGAGAAACCTACCTCTAAGGATGAATAGGACATATCAGCCACAGTCTCAAAGAAACACATACAATTCACTTTTCAGAACAAATGCAGCTCTGCAGGGCTTGGGGCACTTAGATGACCCCAGGTTCAATTCCTAGCACGCACATGGTGGTTCACAACTATCTGTAATTCATTTAACAGGGAATCTGATACCCTCTTCTGGGTTCTGAAGGCTCCTGTCACTCAGGAACAATGCATGCACATTTAATAAATAAATAAACATTTTTGAAAATAAAACTGAAACTTTGATACTACTATGTATAAGAAGCTATTGTTTTTCTTATGTATTTTTAGATAGATATTAAGAATTTTAAAATGGCTCTTCTCCTGTATTTCCTGGGTCATATGTCTCACACTAGTTACTCTGATCTTTTCAGAAGCTGCCCACATTTTTTACAGTGTCCAGGATTTTGATATTACGTCCAGGGTAGCCTCACTACAGTAACTAGTGTACATCGCATTTTGATGTGGAATTTCAGTTGCCAAGTGTTCCTCAGCACCACAAACTTGCAGCTCAGCGTATTTTTTTGTCAAGAAAGAGCCTGGGATTTACTGTTAATTATGACAATCATTTAGGCACTTGTAGCTGGTGGCTTCTGTGTGTGGACTGGAAAGACACAGAATATCATTGTACAATTTCCACTAGGCAGTCCTGGCCTGGAAGTTCAGTGATAACACCTGCCATGCAGCATTCCTCTCTATGCTTAGACTGCAGGCAGCTGTGTGGGATGGAGTCCTATGTTGCATGCTGCACTGCTTCCTCAGAAAAGGATGTGATTTTCTCCTCCTCTCTGCTCCCTCTTTGGGTGCTGACCAAGGACATGCATGTCAGGGTTCTCCAGAGCTACAGCTCCTCATCCTCTGCCAAGAAGGTCACATGTATCAAATGTGACTCCATCCCTTGAAGCAACAATCACCACAGGATGGGAAAGTCATGTGCCTTTATCAGACCTGGGCTCCTGTTTCACCTTTATTTCTCATGAGCTCCATCCAGGTTCTGCTGTCTCACCAAACTCTGCTTTTGGCCCTCCCTGTTTTTCCAAAGTTTCCCTCTCTATCTAGACCTCACAGTTTACATATCTTGCTCCTACCCACATTTCCCCCATTCCTTCTGCAGCACAAACCCCAAGAGCTCTGGATCCTTGGGCAAGCCCAGGTGCAAGATGTCAGCAGGGCCCTGCTCCTTTATTAATCATCTCTGATTGTTGACCTGTGGCTCTGGGTCATATTATCTCTGTGTGCCTCAAATGTTTCTTCCCACACCTCTTATCCCACTGCTTGATTAGCAAAGGTCCCAAATAATTACATAGATGGCTAAGGGGAAACTCTCTCCTATCTGCAGTTTACTTTACTTTCCTTTTATCTTCGGCATGGGCTCTCACTTTTCTCTTGAGCTTCAGGAACTCACCTTCCTCTTCATGGAATTACTTATAGATCTCCTTCTCCTCCATGTTCCCTCCCTTCCTCTGTTTACACATACCCTCAAGGTCTACTAACAACTTTTAAAACCTCTTAGGTCTACAGGCCACCAACTCTTTATATAAATTTGTAGCCTACATTTGTAGTAGCCTCTGTTCATCACTCCGTTTATGCCTTTATTTATTTTATGTTTTTTTTTTTTTTTGAAAGGAATATGGTGGTAATGATATCTAGGTCAAAATTATAATGAATCTACTCTCAAATATACTCAGAAACAAAGTAAACCCTTCTTTTTTTCCCTGTTCTGTGGGAAGGGTGGAGGAGTACCCTTCTTCCCGGCTAAGCTTCCTCTCATGCCAGGACCACAAGGTAATCTCAGATTCTCTACACATACCTACACTGTTACCACTAGGTGTACAATAATTTCTAAATAAAGGAAAGGTGACTTAACCTAAGGATGGTTTTATTTGTCTCGGAAGGGGCTACCAGCACCCCTTCCTGTCTTCTACTTTAAGAGTCTATCTCTACAGATCCTTCCTTAATTTTCTGTAAATCCACTAAACACAAACTCCTGAAAACGTCTTAATTTTTTCTACGTTCAAACTTCACATTATTTTTTTTTTTTTGTTTTGGTAACTGACTTTGCCTCACATTGACATTGGTGTTAGAGCTATAGTTTTAGAGTTTTTCTTTCTTCCTTTCTTCCTTTCTTCCTTCCTTTCTTTCTTTATTTCTTTCTTCCTTCCTTTCTTTCTTTATTTCTTTCTTCCTTCCTTTCTTTCTTTCCTTCTTTATTTTTGCCAGTATTTATACAATTATAAATTACTTAAATGCTTTGCTATTGACATATATTTGGATTGATTACAGTTTCATGCTATTATGAAAAATGTTGCTTTTTTTGTTTGTTTGTTTGTTTTGTCTTTCCAGACAAGGTTTCTCTGTGGCTTTGGAGCCTATCTTAGAAATAATTCTGTAGACCAGGCTGGCCTCAAACTCACAGAGATCTGCCTGGCTCTACCTCCCGAGTTCTGGGATTTAAGGCATGAGCCACAGATGCCTGGCAAGTTGCTCATATTCTTACATAGTCTGGTGAAGGAAACATTGTTAAAAATTCATCACCAATACAAAGAATAAAAGAAAGGTTGAGTGTGATGGAATGCCTATAATCCCAGCACTCAGCAAGCAAAGGAACAAGGATCATTCCAAATTTGAGGTGAGTGTAGGGTGTAATTGTTTCATTTTGAGATAATATTCTTAATTTAATCTTCATATGACATATGTATATGCACACAGTGACAGGATGGAATTCACTTATATAATAGTTGTATTTGTTATTGACAGAATTTAGGGGAAAATGCATACTTTTTGAAAAGTATACAACCTTTATCAGTCTACATTTTGCATTTTAAAAACTGGGGGCAGTCAGTCCTGACTCTTCTCTGAACACTTCCAAGAAATTTAGATTATGTAAAAAAAAAAATTAATAAGAGGCAGACAGTTCCCCAGGGCAGCAAGAAATTGTTAGCCAGAACTGAAGGCAAGGTGGAAACCACAGAGCTGGGTCTGTGGTGACAGCTACAGGCTCTGGCTTTTTCCTGCTGTTTCTGCTGTGAGACTGACAAAGTTGAGGAAAGAAAAATCAAACAAGTATAAGGTTTGAAAGCAAAGAGGTCTTAATCTAAAAACAATGTGGGGGAAATGCTACAATAAATATCTATTTCTTTAACATACAGAGATAAAAATGCATGGCTCCCTAAGACTTCAACTAAGATAACATCAGTATAGTTTGTTCCTTTATGTGTATACTCACCTCCAAAGGACAAATGGGAAAAGAGTATAAGTAGCCTGGATCATTTTCTGTGAATGGACGTTGTGTAATCTGAAATAATTAGGTGGTATACACAACACAAAGTGGACATTGTTTGCTCAGAAAGGCCCAAATGGAACAAATATATTTTCTAGGTCAGTTCAAGCAGAAGAAGGAGTAAGCTTATTTAGAAAACACTCTGGCTTCTCACCATGACCACTAAGCTGATCGAGATGGGTTTGGCAAGACCCAGCCACGTGTTATGGAAACAGGGGCCTGAGAGAACTGTGGTGAGGCCTTCAGAGATTTTGTTGGTCTTGGCTAAATTTACTCCTTCACCTCAACTATTTTTGATGGGAACAAGAATCAAGACTAACTTGAAGGCATGGTCTGCTGGGGAAAACAGTTGGAACACTGTGGAAATATTTTCCAGGGTCAAAATGTGGTTGGGGCCATGCTGGCTCAACTAGTGAGCCCCAAGGAGTCTCACTGAGTCCTGCTGGGCTGGTGTGTTTGCTCTTTCATCTCACAACAGCAAAAGCTATGAGTCCCACGTTGCCAGGAAGCACATATGCTTTGTATCACATGCTCAGGGTTCAAAGTATATTGGATCCCTTTCACCTCTGAATCCTGAAAATGTGGTCTGTCATAAAATGTGGGCATCATGGTGTGTGTGTATGTGTGTGTGTGTGTGTGTGTGTGTGTGTGTGTGTGTGTGTGTAGGGGGGAGGTTTGTACAGACTCTCAGGTTCAATTTAAAGAATACCAGGAGTTTTACATCCATGTTGAGATCTTAAACACATACTGGCCTAAAAAAAATATTTTAGTTTTTGAAATTACAATATATTTTAAACATTTTCTCCTTCCCTTCCCTCCTCCAAGTTCTCCCATATACCCCGTCCTTTAGCTTTAGAATTCATGGCCTTTTATTTTGTATCAATGTTTACTACATGCACACACATACACACAATTAAATATGCACACACATATGCATTCTTAAATATAGCATGCTTAGTTTGTATAGTATTACATTTATTATGTTTTCAGTGTTGACCACTAAGTATTGGAAAACCGATTGCCCTTCACTGGAGAAGACTATTTCTCAGTATTCCTTGGTTGTCTGGAGTTGTACAGAGTTGAACCCTTGCGAGATACCTCCAGTCCACTGTAGCAGCATGCTTAGGCAATTATGTTGGAGAGAATTTATAGGTGTAGCTTCTGACATTACTAAGAGGCACATTCTCACAGCATACTCTCAAAACCTGACTGTTAACAATCTCTCCACCCCTCCTTCTGCAAAGTCCCCCAAAGCCTTACTTTCAGGAATTGTTTTGTACATGTACTCCTTGGATTGTTTACCCACAATTCGGCATTTTACTTAGCTGTGGTTTTTCTGTATTGGTTTCTCTTCACTGCAAAAAAAGATGTTCCTTGGATGAGGGTGAGGACTACACTTATATATGTGAGTATATGAACAAATATTTATAATGTAGTTAGGAATTATGTTGTTTTAATACAGTGGTGGTTGTAATTTATCTTCTAAGACCCACAACTGAACTAACCTTGAGTAATTGGCTAGGTTTCTAGTACCAGGCAAGCTTTCTATATTGTTGAGCAGGTAAGTTCAATTAGAGAGCTTTTGGTTACTATCAAGGTACGTGTGCTACTTTTGTACTCTTAGTGATTATAGGCTGGCCTTCTCTCTCTCGGTTCATAGGCATCCCAACTGGGCATATTATATTTTATACTTGACTGCACATCAGAATCATTTGTGAGACTTTGAAAAAATAAGAGCAACCTCGGAGAGATGGCGCATACCTGCTATTCCAGCACTCACTCCAGAAGTCAAAGTAGGAGAATCAAGAGATCACATACTTGTAAATGGAGCTCTTAATTGTTCTAAGTAATAAAAACCAGGAGTCAGATATAGAGGAAAATGTTGAACAATCAGAGAGAAGGAGCAAGCCACCGTCACACCTTATCTCCTTAGTGCCTCAGCAGACAAGAGAGCAATTTCAGGTTTTCCCAGATTTATGTCCTGTTTCTGCCCAGCTACTTTACTTCCTGTCTGTCTGTACAGACCTCCAGATCTCTATGGTTAGCTAGTGGCAAACTCCATTCTCTGACCTTCAGGCAGCCCTTATTTGTACAAGCAAGATAACATCACAATCACATCCAAAGGGGATTAACAGCAGTCTTGTCTAAAAAATAAAACAATAACCTCAACATCCCAAATCTACAGATGCTTGTCTCAAGGGGGGAAAATGAGGTTGATAGGTTGTCCCTAAGTATCTGGCATCTTAAGGGTGTCATGGCAACTGGAATATACTGCCCTTTTCAGGAAGCAAGAGTCCTACCAGTACTTCCCTATCACACATCTTATTTTAATTATTTTTGTTTTTTAGAGACAGGGTTTCTCTGTATAAGCCTTGGCTGTCCTGGAACTCACTCTGTAGACCAGGCTGGCCTCCACACAGAGAGATCTGCCTGCCTCCCTGTGCTGGGATTAAAGGTGTACACCACCACCTGCATCAATCATTTTATTAACCTTTATGTATATCATTGAACTTTTCCCTTCTGAAACCCTCCTCCATTTTCCAATCTCCCAATACCATCACTGCCACCATTCTGATTTTTCTACTTTTAAAATTTCTTCTGCAAAATAAATTCAGATCAAGTAAGTGGGGATGGAGGGGAAGGGAAGGAGGGAGAGAGAGAGATAAAGAGAGAGGGACAGCGAGGGAGAGAGAGAGAGAGAGAGAGAGAGAGAGAGAGAGAGAGATTTCATATCCTGCCTCTCCTGGGTGTGCTAGGATTATAAGTGTGCACCATCACTCTGAATTATATTGAATATAGTTTTGTTATACATGCCACACAGATTTCTTCTCATGAATTCATGGAGCCCAAAACTTTCCCCTGCTTGCTGAGATACCACATTGCCTGGAAATAGCTCAAGAACTACCTAGGAGCAGTTTTGTTATACCTATTTCCTGCAGTATTACAAGGAACGATACTCTTCCACAGTTTCTCTTCTGATTTTTGTTTCCATTTCTTAATATATAACATACACAGTTTCTTAGTTTTTATTGGTGTCTATTGTTTGTTTTCATTTATGTAGTACTTTTCCTTGTGGCATGTCACAACCTCTGAATAGTCATATTAAGTTGAATGACTTAACAAAGCAAGTGTTTACATAATTACTACACAGGCAACAAAATTCAAAGTTTTCAGAGTTCAAAGATACACCCTATCCACTTCAACTTTACACAGTGCCCCCTCCCCAGAGATTATATAATCTAACTGTTTAAAACACAGATTTTACAATTTTATTACCTTTTTTTCAGGATTTTTATTCTGCTGTGGTTTGAATGTAAACTGCCCCCATAGACTTGTGTGATGGGCAGGTTGCTCCTCAGTAGTCTGTTCTGGAACATTGTTGAACCCCTAGGAGGTGGAGTCTTGCTGGAGGAAGAGGACCACTAGGGTCAGGCTTTGAAGTTTTATGCTCTGGCCTCACTTGCTTCCTGACTACAGAGGCAATGGAAAGGATTCACACTCCTGCTACCAGGCATTTTCTACCAAGACATACTATATATCCAAAATATGCCCTCTTTCCCTTAAGTGTTTTTCTGTTGTTGCTTTCGTTTTCCTCTGTCAGGTATTTGGTCACAGGAACAAGGCAAGACACTACTATACCTTCCCACATACCATTGATTTATGTAGATCTGAATTTTATAACATCTTTTTCATGTTTTACTTTCTCTACTAGTCAGACATGCTGTATGTAGCTATAACCTGTACATTTTCACTACTCTGGACATAGCATTTGGGGATTTTATAAAACTAGACTGTTTTAGAACCAGCCATTAGGCTTTGATTTCCATGATAGCACACCAATGCTGTGCTTTAGAAGGTGGGATACCGAGCAAAGAGGGTGTGCATGCTACATTTACTGGGTCCAATGTGTTGCTCCACTCACTGAATCTTTTGTGAGTTTGATCTATCAGTCACAGAGAAAACTTACATCCTCTGTGATGATTGTGGGCTTCCGTCAGTGTGTCAACTTTTGCTGTAAAGGCCACTCAAATCAAAGTGTAGTTTTCCTACAGATGGAAACTTCCACCAAGTGGTATGGTAGGCTCTAGCAGTGCCAGGCTCTCCTTTTATAAACCTGCAGTGCTGTCTTGAACATGCACAATCCTGTCATCTCCAAGCCATACCATCCATGAACGCTGGCTGGCCATTTTGTTTTCTAGACTTCTGTTCTGGTTTAGACCTCCAGTACAATGCTGATATGACTTAGGGGCAACAGGAGAACGCACTGTGCTCTGGAGATTAAAATAGAAGCATGTGACATATCACTACTCATCATGATGTTGAAGCTTATCGAATTAAGACAAAATATGTCACCCTTTGGCCCTAAACTTCTGAGTAGCTTCCCCGTTTCGGCACAATGGACAAAAGCACTTGCAGTGACCTCTGAGAGGTTATGTGACCTGGCCCTTCGTTGCTTCCCTGGCCAACTTTCCCACTATTTTCCCTGCTCACAGTTCCAGGCACAGCATGCTACCTGCTGTTCCATCGATACTTCATGTCTACACTGCTGTGACCTCTTCTGCAGACATCCCATGGCGAGCTCCCTTACTGTGTTCACGTCCTTGCTTAGAGCACATTCTCATGTGTACCTAGTGGCAGCCCTATTTCTCTTATACTTCCTCTAGTTACTCAGGCCAATTCTCACTTTTGGAAAAAACGATACCAAAGCTAGCATGGTCTCAAGCAATGTCCTGTGCACATGCCTAACTGACAGGGTACCTTGTCAGTCTTCCTCTGGACCTTTGTGGCCTGGACAAACCTCTCCTTCCAGATGTGCTTCATGACACTTGAGGTTTCCCTGTGGCCTTACAGGCTTCTGCTGTTTTGTCTTTGCTGCTTCTCCCTTTTCCCAGATTTCATGGTGAGAGAGCATCCTGTGTTCTTATCTCTACTCACTCCCTTGTTGGGAGTGCCTCTGCCATGTCTTAAAAATCGCTCTGTGGATGCTCCTATTTCTTTGTTTCTAATCCAGACCAAGCTGTTGAGGTTGAGATTGAACATTTACCCCTTTGTTGATACCTCATTTGGCAGCTCAGGATTATATAGAACAAAATTCCCACCTTTCTCTTTTTTTCAACTACACCCCAAGTCCCTATCTGATAATGAGCCTTACCTAGCAGAGGCTCAGTGGCAAACATTTGGATTTAACCCTAGTTCTCTTCACTGAGACACAGCTTATAGGCTGTTTTACCTCCAAAACATATTCCAAAACAGAACCAAGCTCCAAGTTGGCAACTTGGAGAGACTCTGAACAATATCCACTACTGCTAAATATACACAGGACACCACACTTTATTTATATACTTCTTTGTTCTACCCCAAACTGGAAAACTCCAAATGTGCATCAGTAGTAAAGCAGATGATTAAATGATAGGCTGTTCACATAAGACAATGTTATACAACAATGAGAACAAGCAAATGATTATTCTGTGTAATAACAGAAATGAATCCTCAGAAATCTCACTCCAGGGGTGGATGGAGCAAGACTCAGTGGAGTATATAGGGTGAATGATCCCATTATAGTTACAAACTATGATAAAAACTGACAGCCCAGATGAACCACAATGCTATTAGTCAGGAGAGTGCTTTTGGAGAAAGTATGTGGGAAAGAGACAGGGGCTCTGTGGGCACAAACAATGAGTGTTTCTTCAACTGGGCTCTGGAGGAATCCTGAGGCAGGATCTCTGAACCCTATGTACTCTGTGTACTCTGTGTACTCTATGAACCCTGTGTACTCTGCAGTCTGCTGAGTCTCAGACATTCTTCCCACCTGAACACTTCTAGTGTAACCTGCTACTTCTTACTTGTATCACCTTGCTCTCAAAAGACATTTAATGTTATTGTCAAGTTTTCATTATTCGAAGGATATCCACTTGGCAAAAACTTTCCATGTCCTTAAGTCTATGTCCTGACCTCATGGCTCAGCAGTTAAGGGCACTTACTGCTCTTGCAGAGGACCTTGGTTCAGTACCCAGCACCTACATGGCAGTTCACAATATCTGTAACCCCAGTTCCAGAGGATTCAACACCCTCTTCTGCTCCCCCCAACACACCAGGCATACATGGGCACACAAAAACATGCAGGCAAAACACTCATACATGAGGCTGGAGAGATGGATAAGAGTTTAAGAGCACTGACTGCTCTTCCAGAGGCCCTGAGTTCAATTCTCAACAACCACATGGTGGCTCACAACAATCTACGATGAGATTTGGTGCCTACTTTTAGCATGAAAGAATACATGCCAGAACACTTTATATATAATAAATAAAATCTTTAAATAAAAAACACTCATACATATAAAATAAATCCCAGCTCTTGGGAGACAGAGGCAAATGGATATCTGTGAGTTTAGGTCCACCTGGTCAAAATAGCAGGTTCCCAGACAGCCAAGGCTACCCAGTGAGACCCTGTCCCTAATCAATTCTCCTTGAGTACTTACAGCTGTCCCACAGGCATTCCCTTCCCTGCCCTTTCCCGAGTGGGGGCCACTCCTGAGCAGTGCCTGCGACCTGGGGTTCTCTTGATTTCAGACAGCATTGCCCAGTGCTATTGTCCCGCTTCGTTCATCACTGGCTTGTTCAGACCACTTTACTAAAGTTACATCTACATTCCTCCAGCACTCCACCTCAAATTATTCTTCTGCTCTGTTACCACTGTTTAACACTTGGCAGGAATTTCTGTAGTAACCCCTAAAACATGTCCACCTAGAACCTAAAGGGTTTTTTTATTTTTCAGATGTAACTGAGAGCCTCAAGATGAGACCATCCTGGATTAGTAAGGACACTAAATCCAATAACAAGTGCCCTTAGAAAAGAAAACACAGAAAAGAAGGTGATGTGAGAGTAGAACAAAGCTCCAAGCGATATGGTTTTTAAGTCACCGAACAGATGGGTCCCCAGAAACCACCAGGAGAGGCCCATGGGACACATCTCGCAACACACAGCATGACCCAACTTACCAAATCTTGACCTAGGGATTCTGGCTTCTGTAAGTAAGAACTAATTTCTGTTACCTTAAGCCATCGACTGTGCAATTTGTTAGAGGAGCCATAGGAACTAATGCATGAAAGCACTCATTACTTTGTTCATGCTGGCTCTCAAATGACACCCTACAGGCACTCAAGCAAATTAAAAAAAAATTGTTTTTAATTGTGAAGTTTACTAAATATTGTTGGAAATAGTCTAGATTTGGTTGGATAAACAAGTTATGATAGACTGTACACTGGATATTTCCCAACAACAAACGAGATATACTAATGGCATCCACTCAGATGCAGGCAGATCTTAAATATTAAATATACTTTGTTGATTGAAAGAAGCCACGTTTAACAACTAACTTATGATATTATTGTATGAATTCTAAAAAAATGGCACACTAAGCTATCAAAATAAAAAGCAGAACAGTGGTTGCTAAGGACTCAGGATCCAGGAGAGTTATAGCAGAGGCAGAGAGAAATAGATATGCTATTTCCCAATTGTGGTAGTAGTTATGTGGGGATGTACATTTGCCAGAAATCATCATATATTTCCTCATAATGGATACACATTACCTAAAAGCTCTGATAATAAAAAGCAATTAAAAACTTAGAATAATATATAATCATCTAAAGCAAACACTATGCTCCTTAGAATAAGCCTAAAATGTTATTTTGAAGTCCAAAAATATGGTTAAGGCTATCCAGCACAAGAAAGATGAAAATATAAAACCAAAACAGCAACAGACAGTTGCTTATTAAAAGGAACTTTACAAGACAACACAGATAACTGAATTCACACTGTAGACCTCTAGGACATTCCTCTTTTGCTATACAGAGACCCAGCACAAACAGCAGAAAGCCCAGTCATGCAAACTCTTCTGGGTTGTAAATCGTGGTAAATAAGGATCTGGGAAGCAACAAGTTGATGGATGTTTATTCGGAGAGAAATCACTTACACAAGAAACAGATGATCTCCACAGGTTCCAGTTTCAAGGATGCTTCCGGATGCTCTGTCTCCAACCAGGAAGTAAGAACACTAGCTGGGGTCCGGTACCCCAGCCCCAGCCCTCCCACTCCGTGAAGGTCATGTCCACATCTGTCCCCACCCCCAAGGGGCAACAGGTGCAGGCAGGGTGGATATCTCACAATTCCCCATTTAGTCTAAAGAAGAGATTTAGGCTTGACTACATTGATGGGAGCTGTTCTGAGAGAGACAGATAGTTTGCTCACTATTCACAAACCCCACTCTCACCCTTTTCTCTATATTGTCCTTTTCTTAAAATGGATTACTTCAGATCACTGTTTGCAATTATAAACACTGGTTGAAGTATTCAAGGGTTTTGCTGAATATGATCAGAGATCAATCTTTTTTTTCAAGTTAATTTATGGGCTCAGAACCATTGCTGGCAGCTTTCAAGTAACAGATGTTTACCAAGGAAGGAAAATTCCAGACCGTTTCATTGTGAATATTGTAAAACTGCTCAATACTGTGTCAGCTGACAAGGCCTAGCAAAATATATATATGGAGAAAGTGTCATAACTGAAATCATAACCCAGGGAGAGGCAGGCTGAAACAAGGATATGGTGTCATTACTTATGTGGTAGCCCCGAGGGAGAAGGGAATCAGCAGGAACCTCAGGTGCAACAGAATGTTTATAGACCCTAGGAAGACAAGATACACTGAGCCTGAGAGCAACATATTTTTTTTTTTTTTTTTTTTTTGTATTTCAGTCTGCCTTCCTTACCTCCTGAAGGGCACACAAACTTGGGTGAGGCTGCACAGCTCTCAAAGTGCAGGTGGCAGAAGGCTGGCTGTGAGTTGCTTTGACAGAAGTTACAGGATATATATATATATATTGAGCTCTTTTTAGATTCAGGCACTTTATTACTTACATCAGTAACAACAGAGATGAAGCCAAAGGAGCCAGCTTCTCGGGTCTTCTCCCCGAATACCAAAAAGGACAACGGCTCATCAAAACAGGAAGGGTACCAGCAACAAGAGCTGTGAGATACTCTACTATTGGGAAGTCAAGCCTAGACCCCCTCCCCTAGCAAGAAGTTTTGTATTTTGCAAGTCCAAAGGGAGAAGGGTGTCAGTGGGAGATAGCTTTAGATGGTTTCACATACTCCTGTGTTCTGAGAGAATCAGAAGGCAGCCTGACAAGTCTGAGATTAGCAACATTAACACTTGTCTGTAAGAGCCACTCCCCTACCCACCCACCCACTGCCATTGCTAAGAGAAGTACTATTAACAAACTCTAAAACAAACAAATAGAAAAAAAAAAAAACATAAAGAAAAGCACCCAGGAAATGAAGGCACTAAGATCAAGATTTCAAGGCCAGTCTACCAATTATAGCAAGACCCTGTCTTTAAAAAATAAATAAAACCTAAATACAGTCAGTGGTGGTGCACACCTTTAGTCCCAGCACTCAGGAGGCAGAGGCAAGAGGATCTCTGTGAGTTTGAGGCCAGCTGAGACTACAAAGTGAGGTACCGGGCAGTCAGTGACACTCAGAAAAACCCTGCAATTAACAACAACAACAACAAAAAAGCCATGTGCAATAAATGGGCTTGACATTGAATTGCAAAGACCTAGTCCAGGAATGTTTGTTTTTGTTTGGCCCAGGTTCAATTAATGCCTAGGTTTAGCAATCCAGGCACAATCCTCATCCCCATAAAGAGGGTACATTCCCAGTATCCTCACTCCCCAGTGGGACCGAGCAAGGTGTTCCCCAGTGCTAACATTCTTCTTTCCCACCCCTCATTCTATGCTTTTGTCCTGCTGGGATCACCTCCCAAGTACTTAAACCAAATCTCCAGGATTTGTGACAAGTCCAAATAGCAAACCTGACCCAGAAACATCCCTAGTAAAGAACTCTGGGCACCAGCACTCACAATTTAAAAATTGGGATAAAGTAAGGCAGTGGTGGTACATGCCTCTAATGTCCTCAGCACTCAGGAGGCAGAGTTTAAGGCCAGCCTGGCCTATAGAGCAAGCACGCTATATAGAAAAACCCGTGAATCACCCCCACAAAATAAAACCCAAAACAAAACACACCACACACACACACACACACACACACACACACACACACACAAATGGGATGAAGATAAGGCAGATTCTGTTTAGCCACTGTTATCTCAGATGTCCCAGAAACATTTAGATGCATCGAGTGCACAGGCAGCAAAATGTGCTCAAAATCATGTCCAGGGACTATAAAGGTTATAAAGGAGGCCAAATTCTCAAATGCCATGCCTAGAAGTCCTTGTCTGAACTGGTGCTCTAGGTGGGAAGGAACGAAAACCATCTGGGTAGACCTTGGTTTTCCAAATCCCCTGAACTCTGGAGTCACATTCCCTTCCTACAGGAGAGTCTCCTCCCATTACCTGGAACAGGACCTCTTTCCAGAACAGCCTAGCAAGGCTTGTTGGTCATTCTGGGTATCTGAGACTACTCTTCTCTCAATCAGTGTGGAGAGCAGTGTTTCTGGTTCCTAGTGACCCCACGTAATGCAATGGCTGCTGCTCTCTTGCTTCGGACTCTTCAAGCCACTAAGAAAGCAGTCCAGGAGAGGAGAGGCTACACGGGAAGAAGGTGACAGCTCAAGAATCATTAAGAGCTGGGACTAGTGCAATGTAAGGGGAAAGAAGTATTCATGGGAATGCTTGCTGATGTTTAGGGGCAAGGGCTGACCAACAGAAGGGCTCATCGAAGGGAAAATCTGTAATAAATAGAAAAGGATGGAGATTTAAAAAAAAAATTCCCAGTGGCTTCAGTAAAGTTTCCAAAAGTAAAAAATATAGGCTGTCCTGCTAACCTTCTAGTTGCTGGCATTTTTCTTTACTTTATTGTTAAAAAAAAAAAAAAAAGACTATCAGTCACTGTGCTCAGACAAAAAAGTGTAATACACAAGACGATGGAGGCTGAATGGGGTGTACTGTGGAAGATGCTTACTGGTTGCTTTAACATATCACCCCTTTTATACCCGGATGTTGAGACAGAAATCACACATCAAACCAACCCCTGTGAAATGTCTGATACAGTGGATTTTAGTATATATACTACACTGTAAAACCTCTGCTACTAATTCCCAAACACCTAAACTAAAACTAAAAATTTAACCATTTAGAATCTCTTCATCTCCCCTTGTGGCTCCCTGACTAACTGCATGCAACCTGACTAGAGGGAAAACCTGACCCTCATTTACAGGAGCATGAACACAGTATCTCGGATTTGTCACACTTCAGTAGAAGTGTTAAGAATTGTCTCTGCAAGTGTCTAAGAGTTCCAGTAGGACAGAGTTTTGGCTGCTTTTCTGGTAACTTAACCTACCTGAATACTTGCCTCCTGTAGGAATCCCTATATAAGCCACCTGCACTCAGACCCTGAACCAGCTAAAGCTTTCTTCAGTGATGTTTTCATGGCACTAGAAATCACATGCATTAATCCCCTCAGCCCCCCATCCCCCACTTACCAAGAGACAGCCTTGGTGATTTGGAAGAAACTTTACCCTTTACTCATGGAATAGCTATTGTGGTTTCTTTGCTGCACCCATTTTATTCATCTGGTGCCAAAATCCCTTCCTTACCTCTCTACCTCTCTACCTCTCTTCCTTCCTTCCTTCCTTCCTTCCTTCCTATCTATTTGTTTATCTCTCTTTTTTTCCCATTCATCTGCCATGTCTGATGACCTGAGTTAGATCCTTGGAATCATGTGGAGAAAAACAACTACCACAAGTTGTCCTCTGATTTCCACATAAACACCATAGTATGCACACACCACACACATTCACAGAGAATAAATACATATTAAAAAAAATTCCCATGCCTTTAATCTCAGCATTTGTGAGGCAGAGGCAGGCAGAGGATCTCTGAGTTTAAGGCCAGTCTGGGATACAGAGTGAGTTCTAGGATAGGCGGGGGCTACACGGAAAGACCTTGTTTCTAAAACATAAACCAGACCAAACCAAACCAAACGCCCCACAAATTTAATATATGCCTCAATTTCTTAACCCCACTTTAAATATTTATTTACTTTATTGTATACATGTGTACTGTGTACAAGCAGGTGCTTGTGTAGGCCAGGAGAGAACATCAAATCTCCTGGAATTAGAGTTATAGCTCGTTGTAAGCCACCTCATGGGTGCTGGTACCTGAACCTTTGTCTCCTGCAAAAATAATTGCTTTGAATAGCTGAGTTATCTCTCTAGTCTCCAAAGATAGCATTGTTACTTATATGCATGCATGTGTGTCTGCTTGTGGAGGTACCTGCCAAGGTCGGAATAGGTGACTAGATGGCATAGAGCTGGAGCTATAGGCAACTGTGGGTGTCCCAGTGTGGGTGCTGGGCAAATTTGGGTCCTCTGAAAAAGCTGCAAGCACTTTTAACTGCTGAGTCATCTCTCCCAGTCCCTTTATCTCTTTACCCTTATTTCCTTCTTTCAGTATTGGAGGGTGAACCCAGGGCCTTGTACATGTAGGCAAATTGCTCTACCACTTTTTATTTGGAGGAAGAGTCTTGCTAAATTGCTCAGACTGGACTTGAACTCACTCTGTAGCCCTTGAGGGCCTTGAACTTGTGCTCATCCTTCTTCAACATCTCAAGTTGAAAGGTTACCAGGCCTATGTTACCAGGCATAATTTCTTGCTAGCAAAATCCACACTGGCTCCAAGTGATCATATTTGTTTTTCAGTGCTCATAATCTTCTATTTAACAAATTGATAGTTGGCTTCATAATGAGTTTATTGCTACATTTGAAAATTACAAAGGATGAGGATGGAGAGGTAGCTCAGCTGATAAAGTGCTTACTGTGCAAGTATGAAAACCTGTGTCCCAGTCTGCAGCACCCTTTACACTGGCAGAGTAGCAAGGCCTATAATCCCAGTGCTGGCAGGGAGAAACGGAAGAACCCGGGGGCCTGATAGTCAGGTGATAGAGCCTGTCTCAAAAGACAGAGAAAGATAGTGGAAGGTCCATACACATTCAAACAGACACACACACACACACACACACACACACACACACACACACACACACACACACATGCATACACATGCTCACAAGGGCATGTATACCCACAGATGTGAATAAACATGTATGTCTTAGCACCACACAAGTGTCTGTTGCTTGTGAAAGTCAGAAGAAGTTGTCAGATCCCATGGGCCTAGAGTTACAGATGGTTGTCAGCCATCAAGTAAGTGCTGGGAATTGAACCTGGGTTTTCTGCAAGATCAAAAAGTGTTTTTAACTGATGAGTCAGCTCTCCAGCTCTGACTGTTTCTTTATTTACTTTTTAAAATAGGCAATTCTGTGGCAAGACATGCCTTCACTGGTTGACAGGATGACAGTATGAAAGATCACAGGGCCATTCCAATACCTTTCTTAACTATTTCCCTTCAGGAAATACTGAACAGATATTGTTTCTTTGTCTGGTTTGATTTTTGATGGCAGTTTAGCTTGCTAAGATTGAAAGACTTGCTTTCATCCTCAAACACTTGCTTGCAGAGGTAAATCATGTTTTACATTTCTAATGCAAAGCTTAGAACACAGGCACTTATGTGTAAGCAGAGGACAAAAAATAGCAAACTTTTACAAACAAATGTATTAAAAATGCAAGCATTTAAAATGTAAGGATCTATAGGAATCTCATTTAGTTTGGTTTATCAAAATGGAAACCACAAATAGTAATGGTTTTATCAAATATTATTACATATTTCAGAGAGGAAAACATTCCATATAGTTAGATTTACAACACATAAATGAATAAATATTCATTTCACACATATACAAATGTAAGAATAAATAAACATTTAGCTGTCAAATTGAAGATGATAATAACAAACCCTTTACATTTTATTTTTGATAGCAAAATGTCTATGTCATAATTCTGAAGGCTTGAATTTTAAAGTTAGGTCAAAGCTGCATATATTAGTTTTTGCTTTTGTTTTATAATGTGGGGAACAATCCCAGTGCCTCACATATAGAAGGTTAAATGCTCTCGCTGGGCAGGAGCTTCTTTAAGATGGCTTACCAGCCCTGACTTTTCAGTTACCAGTACACTAACCACTAAATCGAGGCTGGGCTAGGTTCCCAAAGGGCCAAAACGTATAGAGTGAACAGGCTTTGTTGAGTTAAATGAGATAAAACTTAAAACTGGGACGCCATGGGAAATAAACTTAAAACTGCACTCTGCTGAGTGGCCTGTGTTTAAATGCAAAGCAGGACAGTGACAAAACCAGAAACAGCCCATGGCGTGAGTGAGGGAAGCATCACACTGATTCTCGAAGCCTGTTTGTTTGTCTCACTGCTTAAGAGATTTTAAGGGCTCATAAACACTTCTGAATTATTATTCAACAAGTAAACACACTACACAGAATATTTCAAAGCCACTACCAACAAAAATAAATGAGCAAACAAATCAACTTCTACCCAGTAATGTATTACTGGCTTCTTAACAAATCTTTTCGTTCTGGCATTAAACTGAGAAAGGGGGTAGGGAGGATACAACTAAATGGTTTCTAGAAAAAAAAAACATTTTCCATTTAGTGAAAAGTTCTGGATTCTGACTTCTACAGAACATGCTGGTCCACAAATGATGGAACAGAGGTAATTATGTTGAGCTAAAGAAATACAGGGTGAAAACAGAGTCCTCAAAGAAAGCCCTACAAGAAACTCATGAGTGATCTAACTACAAAGAGATGGAAGAGAAGAATATGTGTGGGAAATGTTGGCTTGTTACTATAGTTTTTTTTTCTTCCTTTTCAGAGTCATTCATCTTCTAAGATTGCCTCCTTTGCCTTTTTAGGGACAAATTACCTCACTGCTATTTGTTCCTTTACAATTTTAACAAAGTTTAAGTGAAAATAACAGAGAGCAGTGCAGTCTTTTCTGGGAATAAGTTCCTTATTTGTGGAGGTTCATACACATGTGACATGTTTGCTTTGAGAAATGGGAAAACGTCTTCCATGTTAACATGTGGAGAGTAAATGCTTTCTTTCTGAGTTTTAACTGTCTCGTGGTCTTCATTCATTCATAACTGCACTACACACTGCAGGTATGTGTACTGTTTCTAATACTTTCTTTATGACTGGCCAAGGAAAAGCACACCAAGAGAAATATTAACGCCTCTTGTAAGCACCATTTCTCTACACATATACAAACCATAACCCAAAGTCCAACCTGGAACCCAGTCACCCACTTTCTGTTGAGTCAAATTTTGAAAGAGTTCTAATTCACATTCAGGCTAAAAGGATATTCTCGAAATAAGTCTAAAGACTGCATATACTCTCAGTCCATCTGCTATCTAAACTGTGAAAGCATAGAATATATATGTCTTTCTCCCACTCATAACATGTGACAAGTCAGGATGCAAAAAAAAAAAAAAAAAATGACTGCATCTCCTTTGACAAACAGCACTCATGATAGAGAGATGCAAAGTTAACTCAGTCTTCAACTGAAAGCCTTAGAACACAGAGATCCGAACTCACCCCATAGCAATAGATTGAAGGAAATAATCAACTTGAGGGCTGAAATCAATAAAATAGAAACCAAGAAAACAATATGAAAAAAAATCAATGCAACGAAGAGTTGGTTGTTTGAGAAAATCAACAAGATAGACAAACCTTTATCCAAACTAACAAAAAAGCAGAGAGAGAACATGCAAATTAACAAAATCAGAAACAAAAAGGGGAACATAACAACGGACACAGAGGAAACCCAGACAATTTCAAGGTCATACTTTGAAAATCTGTATTCCACAAAAATTGTAAATTCAAAGGAAATGGACGAATTTCTGAATAACTATCACTTACCAAAATTAAATCAAGGACAAACAACTTAAATAGACCTATAAACCCCAATGAAATAGAAGCAGACATCAAAAGCCTTCAAACCAAACAAAGTCCAGGGTCAGATGGATTCAGTGTAGAATTCTACCAGACATTCAAGGAAGAACTAATACTACTACTCCTCAAAGTGTTCCACAAAATAGAAACAGATGGTTCATTGCCAAACTCTTTTTATGAAGCCACAATAACCTTGGTACCCAAGCCTCAGAAAGACACAACTAAGAAAGAAAACTACAGACCAATATCCCTGATTGATGCAAAAATACTCAATAAAATACTGGCAAACCAAATTCAAGTATACATCACAGAAATCATCCACCATGACCAAGTAGGCTTCATTCCTGGAATGCAGGGATGATTTTCATACGAAAATCTATCAACGTGATCCATCATATAAACAAACAGAAAAAGGAAAACCATATGATTATCTCCCTAGATGCGGAAAAAGCCTTCGACAAAATTCAACACCCTTTCATGATAAAGGTCTTGGAGAGGTCAGGAATAACAGGAACATACCTAAACATAATAAGAGCAATATACAGCAAACCAACTACCAACATCAGAGTGAATGGAGAGAAACTTAAAGCAATTCCTCTAAAATCATGAACAAGACAAGGCTTCCTTCTCTCTCCATATCTCTTCAATATCATACTAGAAGTTCTGGCTAATGCTATAAGACAACAAAAGGAGATCAAAGGGATGCAAATTGCAAAGGAAGAAGTCAAACTGTCTCTGTTTGCAGATGATATGATAGTTTACATAAGCGACCCAATAAAATCTACCAGGGAACTCCTACAGCGATAAACACCTTCAGCAAACTAGCAGGATACAAGATAAATTAAAAAATATCAGTAGTCCTACTTTTTTCAGACGACAAAGAGACAGAGAAAGAAATCAGAGAAACATCACCCTTTACAATAGCCACAAACAACATAAAGAATATTGGTGTAACACTCACCATACAAGTAAAAGTCCTATATAATAAGAACTTTGTGGCTGTAAAGAAAGAAATTAAAGATGATACCAGAAAATGGAAAGATCTCCCATGCTCTTGGATAGGTAGGATAAACATAGTAAAAGTGGCAATCTTGCCAAAAGCAATCTACAGATTCAATACAATCCCCATTAAATCCCACCACAAATTTTCACTGACCTTGAAAGGATAATAATCAACTTTACATGGAAAAACAAAAGACCCAGGATAGCCAAAACAACCCTATTCAATAAAAGAACTTCAGGAGGCATCACCATTCCTGACTTTAATCTCTACTACAGAGCTGTAGTTCTGAAAACAGCCTGGTAGTGGCATAAAAGTAGACAGGTAGACCAATGGAATCAAATTGAAAATCATAATATTAACCCACACACCTATGAACACCTGATTTTTGACAAAACAGCTAAAATTATACAATCGGGCAAAGACAGCATCTTCAACAAATGGTGCTGGCACAATTGGATGAGGGTGTGTAGAATACTGAAGATAGACCCATGTCTGTCACCATGCACAAAACTCAAGTCCAAATGGGTCAAAGACCTCAACATCAATCCAGCCACATTGAACCTCTTAAAAGAGAAAGTAGGAGATACCCTTGAACAAATTGGTATAGTTGACCACTTCCTGAACATAACTCCAGGGGCACAGACACTGAGAGAAATAATTAATAAATGGGACCTCTTCAAACTTAGAAGCTTCTGTAAGGCAAAGGGCACAGTGAACAAGACCAAATTGCAGCCCACATACTGGGAAAAGATTTTCAGCAATCCTATATCCGATAAAGGGCTGATCTCCAAAATATACAAAGAACTCAAGAAACTAGTCAACAAAACACCGAATAAACCTATTAAAAATGGGGTACAGAACTGAAGGAAGAATTCTCTATAGAGGAAATAAAAAAGGCCGAAAGATACTTACGAAAGTGCTCCACATCCTTAGCTATCAGGGAATGCAAATCAAAGCAACTTTGAGATCCCATCTTACTCCTGCCAGAATGGCTAAAATTAGAAACACCAATGATGACTCATGTTGGAGAGGATGTGGAGAAAGGGGAACACTCCTCCACTGCTGGTGGGAATGCAAACTCACACAGCCATTTTGGAGATCAGTATGGCAGTTCCTCAGGAAAATGGGAACTAATTTACCACAGGACCCTGCAATCCCCCTCTTAGGCATATACCCAAATGATGCACATCAATGCAACAAAGACATCTGTTCAACTATGTTCATAGCAGCACTATTTGTAATAGCAAGAACCTGGAAGCAACCTAGATGCCCCACAATTGAAGCATGGATAATGAAGACGTGGCACATCTACACAATGGAATACTACTCTGCGGAAAAAAATAATGGTATCTTGAAATTCGCAGGCAAGTGGATGGCACTAGAAGAAACCATCCTGAATGAGGTAACCCAGTCACAAAAAGAGGAACATAGTATGTACTCACTCATATATGGAATTTAGAGTTAGAGCAAAGGATCACCAGCCTATAATACACAACACCAGAGGAACTAGGATACAAGGTGTATTCTAAGAGATTCATATTCAGTCCCTCACAGAACCAGGAAGGGACAAGTCCCCCCAGAGCACAGGGGAAGAATGGAGAGAGAAGTAGTTGAAAACAAGGGGGAGGAAATGAAAACATGTGCGACCAGGACGATTGAGCCCAGTTAGGAATAGAAGACAGGAGAGAGAGAGAGAGGGGGGAGAGAAAGAGAGAGAGAACATAAAAGAGGGAGCCAATATTGGTTTGAAGATAAAATTGAACACAAAGAAAGGTCTAGAGAACTACAAGACTGCTGCCAACTAACAAATTGAGCTTCCTTGGAAAGGCTACCATAAATGCCCTTCACTGATAGGGAGATCAACAACTAACTTTCCATGGAGCCCTCAACCAATGCCTGTTGGAAACAGGAGCAAACACCCATACACAAATACTGAGTTGAAGTAGAATCCAGATGCAGATGGAGAAGAGAAGACCAGGCAGCAGAAACACAGAGATAGCTTACCTGAATAAGGACGAGCTAACGGGCCACCAGTCTGATAGCTGGGAAGCCAGCAAGGGACTGTCTCAGGCCCCCCTGAATAGGGGGTCTTGGGCAGAAGGACTGAGCAGTCTAAGGGACCTGAGACAGTAGAGCCAGGATGAATCCCTTGTGCACAAAAGGACCTTGCGAACACATATCCCATGGAGGGATAACTGCCTTAACCTAGAGACAGGAGAGAAGCCATAGTCCCTACTTCACATGACCTGTCAGACCTACATGACACGAAATAGATTACATTCCCCTACATATGGAATTCGTGTGGGGGGGGATGGGAAGGGAGGGTGATTAGGGTGCATATGAGAGGGTAGAGAGAGTAAAAAGGAGGGAGGGAGAGGGAGAGGGGATGGGGATTGACATGTAAAATAATAAATTAAATAAAAAAATGCTTTGACTCCAAAATTTAAGTTCAAGGACAAGTTACTGGGGGAAAAGGATTTCTATTTTTGTTTCCACAGAAAATGAAAAGCTGTGGATTCCTTCCAGACTAATGTGGTTTGATCAAGCCAGACTGCCTGAAACAGAGTACCAGGTGATCCTACATTCAAAACAGCTGGACAATGCAGACTTACAGACTACAGCCAGGATTTCTGCATCTTCTTAGAATCCCCCAAGACAGTGCCCCTTACCAACAGGAAGTAGTTTGGAAAGAACGATGCCCAAATTCCCAAATATTGTCTATAAATGTTTGTTTTCATTTAAATGGACTTGGTTATAAAAATAAATAAATAAATTGATAAAAATTTAAAAATATATTATTATGCTCTATAAAACAGAAATATTGTAAGAGTGAATACAGTAAATTCCTTCCACATTTCTCATATGTATCCCTCCTCCAACTAGAATGCTTCCATTTGCATTGCTAAACTCACAACATATTCCTCTGGCTTAGATAACCACCAGCTCCCAATCACTCTGAACTGACACACCTGAAATTTGGCTTCCCTTGTAACTCACTACAAAGGGTACTCAATTCTTCCTGAAAGATGGATATAGTTGTTCATTTGCTACAGCAGTTAGCAATGAAACACAAACAAGAAACTCAATGAGGCCACCTGGAGTTCATTGTTGGAGGGAAAAGAAGGGTGGTGAAAAAAGTTAGCCAACACAGAGCAGAGGGAGAGAGAAGAGGTATCCACGATGTGGCCATGTTGGGCATGCATGTCCTGCCCATAGTTTGGGGGCAAGGTCAGCACAATGCCAAGATTGCAACATATATGCTTTTGATAAGCTGTCTCAAGAGGCTTCCCTCCT
This sequence comes from Phodopus roborovskii, assembly GCF_943737965.1. Taxonomy (NCBI): domain Eukaryota; kingdom Metazoa; phylum Chordata; class Mammalia; order Rodentia; family Cricetidae; genus Phodopus; species Phodopus roborovskii. The sequence continues at coordinate 107,522 of NW_026126998.1, forward strand.
CTTCGGTAATAACCCTATCCAGAAATTCCTGTGATAAAGAAAATGGTTGGTAAAGTTCTGGAGCCAATCGGAATAAGGCAAAACTCAACACAACAAAACTAACTAGGATGTTAAAACTCACATAAACTCAAATTTTGCAGAAAGATCTCTAAATAATCAAAATCAGGAAGAGCCTGTGCTGTCCCAGTAAGAATGACTAAATATTATTCTTACGATTTATCATTATGTTTGCTCATGATGTGCATTTGAGGAATGCAGATGCCATAAGATATATCTTCTATGGATGTGTTCTGGTGATTGAGCTCATGTCTTCAGGCATATATCATGGAGGTGCAGATGCCTATACCTACTAAGTTTCCCCATACAAGCCCCTAAATATCTGTATGCCTGCTGTCTCAAATAAGGCAGCAACACCCGTACCTCTTGTTCTCACTGCAGAAAGATCAGTGCCATTCAATTTACACTGATATGATTATTCAGAGCCTCAGCGATTTGTAATAACTATTCCTCATGTATCCCAAATGGTTTTATATTTCCCAAAGGTGAAACTTTAATCCCAGCCCTCAGGAGGCAGAGGCATGTAAATGTTTGAGTTCAAGGGCAGCCTGGTCTACAGAATAAATGCCAGGGACAGGCACTACTATACAGAGAAACTGGGTCTTGCAAAAACAGCCTAACTTTCATGGGGCTATAATTCAAACAGTGGTATGTGTTTAGTCATTGTATCCTTGTCTTTTTTTCCACAGGAATTCCTTGAAAACACAGAATAGCTATGTGACATTGAGGTACTTGTTTGTGAGAAATTAAGAAAAATCAATAAAGTTTAAGCTGTGCTTATGTACACTGTTGTTTTTATGTAAAAGTTGCATGAAAAATTAAAATTGTTTCAGAGGTTAATTTGTATAAATTAATGTATTTACCATTCACTTTTTCTAGAAGGTTGACAATGTTCTTCAATAGCAAATTCTTCCCAAATGTAGCCTGAAATATAAGACCAGAATATATATCATATATTAATCGAAATAGTACAGAATGTAAGTTAATATATTAAAAATTCTAAGAACTATGCCTTATTCAACTAATTTTGTCTTTACTCAATTGAAATTAGACAAAAGTATCAATAAGCAAGGATACCTGTCCCCTTAATTTCAAGCAAGAATGTAAATGAAATCTTATCTTTAGCAGTGAGATTTCTCTAAGTGTGCAGCATCACATACTCATAGACCATTTTCTGGGGATTATTCAGCAAAGCCCACTCTTCCTGAGTTAAATTGATGTGCACATCATCATAGGTCACTGCATCCTAAAATAACCCATACATGTGAGGAAGAGTAAGTGTGATACTCACATTAGAAATGTCTTCTTCTTTTCCAATATAGTTATAAAATCCTGGGGCTTCTCACACTTACATCATGACATGGTCTTCATGCTGTATTCACCTAGAGGGAAATGAATGGGAGTTAAACATGCACCATTTCTTGGCTCTTCAAATTGCTTATAGCCCTGAAAAAAATCACAATGAAGAGTCATAAAGGGAGAGGAAAGCTTGCAGAACAACACTACTGAGAACTCATCTAGGAAACTATATCATAGGCCCAGCCTATCATAGCAATACCCCAGGCCCTGGTAGTAACTTCTGTCTTTGTGAGATTTGTATTGTTGTGAAGAGACAACACAGGCATTTAAAATGTTTAATTAAAAAGTTCTCATAACAGAAAGACAGGCCAGCTGCTGGCAACACACATTTCCTCCAAGACACTGATGAAGCTCCACCCACAAAAGTTGCAACACTAGCTACTGAGCAATACTGCCTTTCATCTCAACTGCTGCCAAGGGTTCTAAGGTCCGTGGACAATCTGGTAGTCGACTTTCTCCATGTTGCTTGGGCCAATGGTAGGTAAGTCTTCCAAACTTCCTAATCCACATGTCTCATGCCATCAGCAGAAGACAGACATCCTTAAAACCTCTGAGTTCAACAACTGTGGAGGACCAAGGGGTAGCTGTCTATGCCACCAATAAAACTCACTGAATTTTTTTGAGCATCCCTCTTTCTCTGGAAGGGATGGGCAGAAGGGAAAACACTGTCCTTGTTGCTTCTTTTAACTCAAGAGGTTGAGAGAAAAGATGCTTATGGAGCTGGGCAATAACTGCTCACTTTGCCTTGGAGGGAAGGCCGAATAACACTGCTGTTCCTCACCATAGAAAGAGCACTGGTGCAGGTCTCCAGTGAGACCCACATTTTTCTGTGAAAGGGTAGCCTAGCTCAGTCCCATTTGGGTAAGTGGAGGCCCCCAGTTCGTTGCTACATTAAAAAGAACCCAAACTGGAGGAAAGGCTGTGTCACACAAACAAGTTCTCAGGTACGACTCTCACCAAGTCCAGTACATAAAGCAAGATCAGCATTAAGAGGAGAAACTAGCAAGTGTCCTGAACAATCTCAGCTCTAGAAGGTGAACCCAAGTCTGGTCGTCCAAAATTATCTTTCTTTATATAAACATTAAGGTCAGACTGGACTTCAATAGTCCATCTCTTGGAAATCCACAAGTAAAAAAAAATATCAGAGGCAGCAAGGAAGGTATCCCAGGGACACAGTAATCACTTCACCAGAAAGAGAAAAGAACAGGTGAGGTGGCCCTTTGTTGTTGAAGCAAAAGCTTTGCTCCCCAATGCCTCACCACTCAGCAGGAGGCCCGGAATTGTCAGCATTCACCTTGTTCCCTTTAATTCAAAGGACCCTCCACAGCCTCATACAGGCTCCCCTCAAGACCTGTACCAGCTCTTCATCTTCCATTTGAATGTTTAATCCTGCAGGTATCTCCACCTACCCCCATGTCTATTGGAGATGCTGCTGGTGCCTTTTCCTAGTTGGGAACCTAAAATACAATTTTATCCTTATTCTGAGATTTAATGTGAGTTAAATTTTTATATTTCTATGCAACAGATTCATTAGATTTTGCAAGGTTTTCCATTATCTCCATAAACACAGGGGATCATGCAGGACACTTTAGGCTAGCAGTCCTCAACATCTTTGTATGGACCACTTTGGGTGATCAAAGTACACTCTCAATGGGGATGCCTATGACCTTTAAAAAACACAGACATTTGAGTAGGATTCACAACATATCTGAACATATTCATGCTCAAGCTGAGTAGGCCCATTGGCAGGGAGGCAGATGAGATGCACACACACACACACACACACACACACACACACACACACACACACTCAATGATAAAGCCAAAAATAAACAAATGACAATAGTTCAGTGAAAATCTAGAGAGTGACAAGAGGACTAAAAGGATTTCAATGATTTTAAAAATTCACAATGTATCCATAATTACAGTACAAGAGAATTAGGGCCAAGCTTTGTTAAGCCCTGCAGCAAGAAAGGTCCCCTTTGCTCTTTGACAGAGCTAGACTTTCATGCATGGCTTGGCCAATCTCTGCTGTATAGTGAGAACAACATTAGTAGAGGTAAACTAATTTGAAGTAGCTCAATGCTTTCATATCTGTTCTCCAGAAAGAAGACCTTCACCATGTAGTGGAGAACAGATAAAGGGACACGAGCTGTCTTAAAAAAAAAAAAAAAAAAAAACACAAGTGAAAATATAAAGTAAACAAAACAAAGTTTATTTTTCCTGTAAACCTGAAAATAACTGAATTCCGATCAGCTATGTAGGCTTTCCCTCCTCAACCAATGTTTAACTGGAAAGCATGGCACATGCATATATGAGTATTCCAGTGGAGATTGGTACACAGTGGTTCTGAGGAAGAGGCAGAAGCAGAGGCAGAGGCAGAGGCAGAGGCAGAGAGAAAGGTTGATTTCTGACTTTAACTTCTGCCTTGCCTACAAAATGAGTTTCAAGACAGCTCTCAAGGTACAAAGATAAAAACAGTTCCAAAAGAAATGAAAGGAAGAAGGAAGGAAGGAGAGAGACAGTGGAGGAAAAGTAAATATGGAGACAGTTAATACAAAAAACGAACTAAAAAACAAAAACAAAAACAAACAAACATCATGACAAAAATTTCACACAGTCCCTAAGGCAGAACACCAACTGATTCCTGAGTATTGTTCTGCTACTATAGTTCTCAGGTCTCATGTAATGAAAAATAAATAACAAAATTCCAACTTTTAGCCACAGATGATGAATCAAGCCTCTGTTCTCAAAAATCTGAAAGCAGAGATTTGTCAGCTCACCAGGATTACAGTCTGAGTTCTAGAAAAAAATGGGTATACGGAAATGCTGAACAAAAAAGACAGAAAGTCATTCAACTACTAAGTCATCTGCAGGCCCTTTCTGGTTTTTTTTTTTTTTTTTTTTTTTTTTTGAAGTTTCATATAGTTGACTTCTGCTGGAAGTGAAGCCATGTCCCTAAATTTATCACTCTATCTTTCTCCAATTTCCTCTATTAATATGACTATCAGTACAACAGAATGATTGTCTACCTTATTTGAAAGTTGGCTTGATCCTGTGCTAATGCTTTGGTTATGTATCACCAATTGTAAAGGCTATTAACCCAGTGACAGAGAGCTTGCCCTTTCTTGACATACTCTGCCTATAAGTTAAATCCTCAGCAAAAAAGTTCTTTTGCTCTGTCAGGGGGTACTTAGATTTCACTGATTTTATTCATGTACATGGCTATACCACATGCATAATCTAAATACTTATAGTTCCAGGATCCATGGAGAAAAGAAATTACAGCTCTTGCATTAACACAGCAATGTGTGAAAAGAGAGTGAACTAGAAGCATAACCCTAACACCAGTTGGATTTGGCTGAGAAGAAGGAGCTGTGGGAAGAATGGAAACTGTGGTAAGATCACTTTGTATGAAATCAATCCTGAAGGATCTAAAGAAAGAACTGATTAAGCTTTCCCACCATACCCCCTTCTCCAAAAACAAAATTAAATTAAAAATTGTGGGGTTGTGTCACGCATCATTAATCTCCAGCCCTTGGGAGGGAGGTGAGCTATTTTCTGTGTACTTGAAGCCAGTCTGGTCTCAAAAGTTAGTTCCAGGACAGTCTGGAAAGTTGCATAGTATACATTTTGCAAAACAATGAAAATCAACGGAAAAAATGAAGTAAAATAAAAAAGACAAGGGAGCAGAACTCTCTGACTCTAAGTGATTCGTTTCTTTATATCCAACCACAATCAGCTAGCAATGGCCCTGTGATGACCCAGGTGAGGATATATAGGGTATTGAGTTTAGGCAAAGTGGGCTCCAGCTGTATGCTTATGAAAAGCCATTATCAATACTTGGTAGACTTTCCAGTGAATGCAGCATCTCTCAGTCCTCCCTGAATGGCCCAGGTTCAGCAAAGAGGAATATAATCCCACACTTCCACAGCAAGCCATATCCAAGTTAGACTTTCCATTGAATTCTCAGCGACAATACCTTACCCACTGAGATGATGTAACTTGATTTCCTCATTCAAGAATGTTTGTCTTCCTGACAGACAACACGCTTTCTGGAAGATCACCTCACAGATATCTTGTGGCACGTGTCGGAAGGAGGTAAAGGAGCCATGGAGAGTAAGAGAA